>NW_018735843.1:0-40030 GCF_002204515.2 Aedes aegypti | reverse complement strand
CAATGACAAAAATGTTCCGATAGAATCATTCCCTACAATTTCTTTGATCCATATTAGAAAAAATAAGTTTGGCTAAACAAATACCGTCAGGCAGAGAAAAATCAAAAAAGTTTTAACGACAATGCCAGTTGCAGAATATCCAATCATATCAATTGGAATCAAACTACTACTCGGATGAAGTACTCAATACTAAGTTTGCCGTCGTTCATCTTTGCCAGAAGTTTAGCTTCGCAAATTGATATAAAGTTTAATGAAAATGCCACTCGCATAGCTCTCGCCCCGCTCCAACCAACCACTTCATAAAATACTCATTTCGAACTCTTTCATAATCCCGAGATTTCATCGTCATAAAAAAGCTCACCCTTATCAAGAGCAGCCAGAAAAAATAGACCAAAAAACACATCACAGCGAATGGAAGGAGCTTGAACACGATCGTGTAATTGTAACGATAGACGCATTCACCATTTTCCCCCCAGTTTTCATTAATTAATGGACGGTAACGGTTCGCGCTCGGTTATTACGCCCACTAGCACTCACTCGACCATCGCCCATTGATTATGACGACTCTGATGGGGCGATGGCTACGGTGGTAATGGTGATGGACTCTAATGCACCCGGGAATCCCGCCTTTCACCGCAGGTTTTCATTTGCATAACTAATTCCGCGCTCCAACCATTCCATTGCCGGGTTCATTTCGGCTCCTACCGGGTCCGCATTCCAGCGGTCGGTCGATTGGTGCTTTCCATTCATTAAGATTTCATAAAAATAAACCACCGGAGAATTTTTACGCTTAATAAACGTTTCCATCGTTATCTGCGAGTGGTGGAACGCATTTCTTCGTTTGGTTTGAGAATTTACACGTGCTTTTTGCGTGAGGTAAATTTTCCATTACTTCAAAACAAACCTTTGAAAGCTAAATACATAATTGAAATGACATTCAACTAAATGAGAGATGGTGCACAAATTATATCACGCTAATATTTCAACTTTTTTGACCACCTCATTGATGCTATTCATGGAGGCGAATTTTCACATTTGCTGAACGGTATGTTAAATCACACCATTTTGTTTCAAACATTCAACTTCTAAATTACGGATAATTTAATAATATTGTCTTCCACCAAACAGTGATTTGTTTCAATGATTCGTCATGTTCATAAAGTGCTCCAAAAATCAATTTGAAATTCTACCAGGAATTTGGCGAAACCACTTAAATTTTTATCTAGTAATTTCACAGTTATTTTCCGTTTTTTTAAGATTTTTTCTATTTTCTTTACAAACTATGGAAAATTCTCTTCGAATTCATTCAGCAATTCCACGAAGACACCCATCACAAATTTCATCAGGAATCCTACCAGATTGTCTTTTGAGAATTCCCGAACGTTCCCATATTTTTTCCATAACTCTTTTAAAACTTACTCTCTATATTATTTTGAAAAAAAAAAATGGGGTGGGTAATGTCTGTTACATAACCGCGGGGTTGACATAGAACTACTATGGACACAACTTCGACCAATCCTGTTGGGCCAATTCCGGAAGCGCGAGTCAATTGAAGAATCTTGAGCGATTTCAAAATCAAGACGCTGGATTTGCAGCAGCTAAATGATCAAGAGCTATGAGGCACTGATAGCGAGTTGCTGAGCAGGTTCGGCGGACCTCTTACCAGCTCGATTTTTGACGTTGGATAACGTCTTTCGGCAACATATGGGGTACAATTCAGAAAAACGAAAAATTGAGCATGTAACGAAAAATGGTCAGGTTTTGACCGCTAATAACTCAGCCATTTATCGATAGATTTTCAATATTTATCCATGAATTGATCGGAAATTTACTTACGCGTCGATTCAAATGGAGGACATCTATCCTCTGATTCTGCTAGTACAAACGATAGTTTTCGCTCGAGATTCCGAGCCCGCGCCGCGTACTTTCCCCCGCGCTCTCCCACCTCCTCCAGGTGGCAAGAGTAAAGTCAAAATTGAGTAAGCTCGCCGCGAGTGCATCGTTGCCCATTACTGAAGAGATGGGCAACAAGAAGAAGAATCAGTGTCTCAGGACGCGACGATCGACGACACCAAAGGCGTTAAACGCCTGCGGCATGAAGAAGCCACCCCATAAAGCTTCAACAATCGCCTGCTGGCGACCCAACCCGTTCGTCACGCTGAGTGCGAACGATGGCCTCCTCCAGCTGCACAGCAACAACAAATCCGCCCTGCTTCCCAGCGTCAAGGCAATCACCGCAACATCCCCCAGCAACAAGCAAACCAGCCGCCGATCCACCAAGGAGAGAGTTCCGCCGCTGTTCACAACATCGAAGATGGTCGACATCATGAAGAAGGACCTGGCCGGCGATAAGATCCACCCGCTATTCAAGCATTGCTTGACGAGTACAAAAATCATCTGCTCCTCGTTCGCCGACTACAACGGGGTCAAACAGTACTTGGGTTTGAAGAACCTCCCCTTCTACACGCACGACGTCCCCGGAACGAAACCGTTGAAGGTCATCATCCATGGCCTCTCTAAGTACATCCCCGCCGAGATAATGGAGGAGCTCAAGGCGGCGAACTGAAGCCGGTCTAGGTGTTTCCCATCAACCGTGCGGAGGGAAAACAGTACCGGGACCTCCTCTACCTGGTACACCTGGAGAGAGGCTCCATCACCATGGCCGACCTCCAGAAGAAAAGGGCCCTGTTCCAGACGTTAGTGGAGTGGGAACGCTATCGGCCCAAAAAGAAGGATGTCACGCAGTGCGCAAGCTGCTTGATGTTCGGCCACGGGGCAAGAAATTGCCATATGGCCCACGCTGCGGGAAGTGCACCGGTCCCCATCTGACAACGATGTGCCAACCCATGGAGGAGGCAGGCCAAAGTGTGCGTCGTATTTATGGAAGAGTGAGGGAGCCATAGCCCCCCACAAATCATGACAAGAAATATTATAAGTAAAGTCTTTAGGAACAAACCAATGAATCGCTGCCAACTCTTTTGAATCATATCAACAAATTTTGTGATTTGCCGATGTGATTCAAAAGTCCAATTCTTGTCACTTTCCGGCTATGCAAAAGAAACTTAATGCAAAAAATTGAAACAAAATAAACACATTTCATGGATAGTGTCTCATTAATTCCATGAGGTTCAAACAGATATAAAAATACTAAGAAAAGACTTAAACTGAAGTGTTCCAATTTGAAGCAGAAAAAAATCTGTCAACTAATGTAAATCAAACGTACCAACGTTGGATTCAATCTATGCATTAATTTCCTCATTAGAGAATCCACTGAACAAGAAGCACGGCACAGAAGTAAACTGTCCAGCCAGATATAAGACCAGAATTAACAATAAGCTACACGCTAGTCCTGTCCTCTGTCCAGCTCCTCGGTGGAAACCTTTTCGCCCCTCAACAAGAGCTGGAAAATTCCCCGTGGGAAAGTGAAAAACAATGATGTAGCTGTTTTTTTCCACTCCGCAGCTTTTATGAACATCTAGTTGTGCACTACATTCTAGCGCCATTGCCAGTCAGTGTCGTCGTGCTCGAGGGTAAACTTTTTGATTAACTGGCAATGAACAATGTCAGCGTGCTTTTCGTTTGCCACCACCCCCTTAGCTTCTCCTAGCGTCTCAATTTAGCAACGGTTCTTTTCTAGTCACTCATCGAGGGCTTTTTATGCTGTTGGTCATGTTTTGCTGCAGAAGTGTTTGGAGCGAAGTTGACTGGTGGACAAGTGATCCCATGTGAGAGGTTGGGTTGTTTCATTTTTTGCCGTTGCCAGTAGCGACATACTGATTTGTGTTATCAAAAAATTGCGTTCTATTACATGAATTTTAAAATAAAACGCTCCTACTACTACTAACAAGCCTAGACCTTGAGTTGGCCGAAGCAAGAGCTTTTAAAGCAGCCTGACTATCTGACATACTCCTTTACAAATAGCCAGACGTCCATTCTCCCCGTGATTGGTGTTTTAGTGATGTTTCATCCTAAACCTTCAATTATCAGGAATTTATCCTTGGTCGTGAAGTATCTGTGCAACCCTTTTCGCTTGCCAATTGAATTTGGCGCAAATTGCAGCTATAGGCTCGTGTGATGATTACCTAATCACAGAGCACAACAATCTCACCGTGATTGACAAACAACTGCCGATTGCAATCTCCAACAACGATTTCCGAACAGAAAATCATGCTCTTACACAGAGCGAGTCAATCGTCAGACCGCGCGCAGTCGTCAGCGATGATCTTTCCGATTTATACTTCACGGAGCTCATTTGAATAATTGTAGGATAAACTCGACACGTTCGGGTGCCGCAAATCACACCCGCGCACTCTGGGTGTTAAGTGGAATGATGAATTTCATCGTTCTGGTGAATTTCGTGCTTACAACCGAAGGGGTGGGATTAGTCTTCCCTTCCTTTCCATCACTTAAATGTAACATAATGTTCATTTTCTTATTTGTGATTTATTTATTATATTTAGTTTATAGAAAGAAGCGAAGCTTCCCTTTGTTTTCGGTAGTGATTAGGAAGCACACGTAAACCATTGACTTCTAGAGGGAACTACATATAAAAGCAGTGAGTGTTTGTTCACGCACTTGTGCGTGGCTAGGAGGTTCTGAAAGGCAAAAAATGGGACCAACCCGATTGAAACCTTTTTCCATAATTCCTGTTGTCATGTGTGTTTTTGGATAGCTGGGTGGATGGGTAGTAGTAGTTGTGAGGTCCACCCTACGATTAGTAATCATTATGCTGTAACAAATTATTGCTCTCAAGAATCCGACTATCTTAACGATGTAATATTAACAAAACATAACTTCGGTGAACACTATTTCAAATTTCAAGTCCATTGCATCGCATCTATACACAATGGTGGCCGAATTCGTTTACCTGATAAGTTTAAAAACATATGTAATATTAAAAATTAATTAAATAATAATTGAGTTAGTGTCTGATCCGGGCAATGATGATCACAGTGTCATCGTTTTTGTGTCCTTCACATGTAAAATTACAGGATTTTGTTTCCTTTTGTTTAGCATGTTTTGCTGGACAGTGATTTGTGAAGCCCCTGGTTCACGTTGTTCGAGCGCGGAAAGATATTCGTTTTCAGTGGAGGATTGATTGGTGAGCTCGTTTCATGTTTATGATTACACATTTTTATCATTGCGAACATACTATGGATGGTTCGTCACTACAAATGTCGACATAAACCATTATTTATATTGTTCATATTGTTTCATATAATTTTAATACACTCATACAACCAACAGTTGAAGTTAGTCAAAAAATTGAACTACAAACGATAACAAGCCGAACAGAAGTGAAGTTCTGACCATCAAATCGAGATATTGATTTGATTGACATAGGAGGTAAGAGATCGGAAAATAATATCTAAATTTTATTTCTGAAACTTTCATGCCATAGCTAAATTTGATGTTTACAAATCAAATGAATAGCTCGCTGATATTGGTTAGATGTTATAAAAGCTAAATATGATATGCTGATGGTTATCTAGGAGTAAATTTTAGATATCATTTCAAGATCTTTTATTTCTTATATCTATCAAGTTAATATCACTTTTAGATACCCATATCATGTTGTACTATTACTTAGCTTTTTTTCGCCTGCTTGGGAATATTGTAAGTTACAACAACTAAATATGTAAAACACACTTAGCATATACATTAAATTGCAGAATGCCCTGAGGAAGATACAATTCCCGTGTCAAAACATCGGGTAAATGATAAAGCCATTGTAAAAATAAAGACTACGTAGCCGGAACGAATGTGCGATTCAACCATACAGAGGATTCTCAACACAAAATTGTTTGTTTTTTATGTCTCCAACAAAGTTGCTTCACTAGCAAAAAGGCCAATGTAATTACTGGACATTGCAACTGGCTATCTATTATGCAGCCCACAGACGCTCAGACGGTTTGAACAACATTGACTCCGCCCTCAAGTTAGTCAAACCGATTCATGTTGGCGCAACCGTTTGACAAAACTGTCAAACGGTTCGTTGAAGCAACACTTTATTTCTTCGCATGTTTTGAATGATCTCGTGGCAAGTCTAGTGGATGTGTAATTGTTATTTTTTTTCGAGTTCTACGATTTTGGGCAATAATCGTAGTGCAGAAGAGCAGAACTTTCTAAATTCAAGTTGGAGTGAGGGGTCTCCGTCGGGGATTACTTTGAACAGTCATCGATATGGGAATGACTATGGGAAGTTCTCCAAACATTCTGTCAACAATTTTTAAGTGGTTACCTCTATTTATTCCACTTTGGAGTTTTTAGGAATCCATAAATATTACTGGGGATTGCACCAGAAATTCTTCCTAGGATTCAACCGGGAGTTTTTTCAATGATTTCTCTAGAAATTTTTCCACAGATTCAACCAGATATTCACCCGGGGAAAATCCTTTAGGCATACTTTCAGGAACTCATCCAGGCATTCTTCCAGAGATTCCTTCAAAGATCCACTACAAATTATTTCCTCCACTGATTCCCTCAATGATAAATCCAAAAACAATCCTCAAGTGATTTCTTCAGTAACTCTTCAGAGCTTGCTCCTCGGCTGTCTCCAATAATTCCTCAAGAAATTTCTATAAAAATTCCTTCAAAGATTTCTTCAGTAATTCGTCTGGAAGTTTGTTACAATGATTCATTTACGCATTGCCCAAGAATCACGACTCAAATTCTGCGAAAACTTGTCTTGGGAGTCCTAAAGATATTCAACTCCAGAAATACCCCCAGAGATTTCATCAGGTTTTTTTCAGGGCTTCCTCTTAGGATTCCTCTCTAAATTCTACAGGGATTTCTTAAGTAAATCTTCCAAGTAACTTTTCTATGGATTTCTCCGGCCATTTATCCACAACTCAAGGAATTCTTAAAGAGATTGCTCAAGTAATCCTTCCCAAGAAATTACAACAGGGATCCCAACAAAAACTCAACCAAGAACTACTCCTATCAACAATCTTCCATTGAGTTTTCTTATAATTTCGCTAAGAATTCCTCCACAGATGCCTCCATAAAAACCTTAAGCGAATAATCCAAACATTCTTTCAGGGATTCCTACACGATTTTTCTGTAGAAATTCCTTCAGAAAGACATGCAGAGATGAAATCCAAAAATGCTAACAGTGATTCTACTCGAAATTTCTCCATGGATCCATCAAGGAATTCCTCCCGGTATTCCGAAAAAGAATTTCTCCAAGGATTCCACCAGGAAGTCTTCAATGATTCCACAAAAGAATTCACCAGAACTTCCTCGACGGGATATCACCAGTATATTTTTAAGAGATCCTGCAATTTTTAAGAGGTTTCCCTAGGTTATCCTTCGGAGATTCCTTTAAGGAATCTTCAATAACATCTTTTATTAATTTCTCCAGTGTTTCCTTTAAAGATTATTCCTGGTATCCCTGAATAAATCCCTACGATAAATGCCTTCGAGGATGTATCCATCAATTTCTTGTTTTATAGCTTGGAGGACTTTTTCCAAAGAATCCCCTTAGCATTAGTCCTTTGTGAACTCCTTTAAGAATTTCTTTAAAAGTTTTTCCAGAGATATAATAAGGAATTTCTATAGGGAATTTTCTGGGAATTTATCCAGTGATTTATTTTGTGGTTCCTCCAAGGATTCCTCAAGAAATTGCTTCATGAAGTTATCCAAAAAAAATTTCCACGTTAATATAGGGATTCAATTGCCTTCAGGTTCAGGCTTAGATAAATACTTTGTTTAATCATCTGAGTAAATATCAGTGAAATCCCTGGATGAACAATCTTTTGGAACTTCGTAAAAGCCTTGGAAGCCTAGGAACAAGGAAGAATTCCTAGTTCAATCCTTCGTTTAATTTCTGGTGGATTCTCCCGCAGAAATATTGGTGGTTTTTCAGAAAAAAAAATCATTTGGAGCCTTTGAAAATTTGTTGATCAATTCCCTGGAGAAAATTGTAATCCTTTTCTAAGGTGTAAGTATTTTCTGGTCAAACCTCTGATGCAACTCTAGTAGATTTTTCTGTTGAAAATTCTGCTGAAACTCTGGTGATATTCTCAGTGTTAACCCAGGAAACACTTCTGAGTAAAATAAAATAATTAAAGAAACTGATGAAGTCCCTAAAGGAATTACTGGTGGAATCTTTATAGGAAATCGTGATCGAATTCCTTTGAAAAAATCGTTATGAGACCCTTGGTGAACATCTTAGCGGAATTCTTGGAGAATTTTTTTCCCATTTTGTTTTGGAAGAACACCTGGAGGATTTATTGAATTCCCAGTAAAATAACTAAAATAAAATGTCTAAAAGAATTTGTAGTGGAATCTCTATGAGAATTTCAGCTGAAATCCTTGGAGGTTTTTTTAATGGAAATCTTGGAGAATTATCTGGTCGATTTCTCGATGAAATCCATGGAAGAATCTTCTAAGAGATATCTCTGTAGGGTTTATGCAAGGGATTTTTAGTGTGAATTTTTAGAAAAAATTCTAGTGGAATTCCTGGAGAACTCCTGATGTTATCCCCAGAAGAACCTTATTAAAATCCCTAGAAGAACTTCTGATGTAATCCCTGGAGAGGTTCCAGGTGGAAACTCTGAAGGAACTTCTCATGTAATGTATTGAAATTTCTGGTGAAATTCCTGATATGATTCCTGATGGAAACACTTAAGGCAACACCTGATGGAATCCCTAGGAGGAATTCCAGCTGGAATATCTAAAGGAACTGCTAATGAAATCCCTGGAGGAACACCAGAAGAACTCCTGTTAGAATCCCTAGAAGAACTTCTGATGTAATCTATAGTGGAGCTTCTGATGAAATCCCTACAGAAACTCTTAGTGAAGTTTCTGGAGGAACTCCTGTTAAGATTCCTGATGGAATCTCTGGAGCAAATCATTATGAAATCCATAAAAAAATCCAGATGCTATTTCTTGAGGAACTCCTGATGTAATCTCTGGAGGAACCCCAGATGGAATACCTGAAAGAACTTCTGATGGGTTCTCAAGAGGAACTCCTGATGTAATCCCTATAGGAACTCCTGATGGAATCCCTAGAGAAACTTTTAATTGCATCCCTGGTGGAATTCCAGGTAGAATATCTTAAGGAACTGCTAATTTAATCCCCGGAAGGATGGAATCTCTGGAGAAACTCCTTATGAAATCCTTAAAAGAAATCCTGATGCATTTCCTTGAGGAACTGCTGATATAATCTCTGGAGAAATTTCGGATCGAATATTTGAAGGAACTTTTGATGGAATCTCTAGGGGAACTCCTGACATCATCCCAACAGGAACTCCTGATGAAATCCCTGGAAAAAATCCTGATACGATTTATTTTGGAACTCCTGATAGAATCCCTGACGGAACTTCTGGTGGAATCTCTGGAGCAATTCAAGATACAATTTCTGACAAACTTCTGTTGCAACCCCCAGAAGAACTCTTAATGAAATTCCTAGAGAAATTTCTGCTGGAGTCCCTGGACAAACTCGTGTTTAAATCACTAGAACAAGAATGTCCAACGCACGACCCGCGGGCCGCATTCGGCCCGCAAAAGGTATGTAAGACCTTTCTCATATTTGACCCTTTCTGTTGCACAACCAAATTTATGTTTGAACATTGCAAGGCTGATCATTACAACTTTAGATTCTCCAATTTAAAGCCCTTTTTCTTGTGAAAATTCATCACCTACGTTTTTTGACTCTTTTAAATTTGCCTGCTTTCCTCAATGTGGCAAACATTTAATTTACAAAAAATGCCTGAAGTTTTGAGGAATAAATACAAGAAATCAAGGTAATAACATTCTTAACAAAAAAAACTAACAACTGTAATTTTATATCAAATTCAAACAGAAGTTGTCAATAAAAAGTTCAAAGCCAAACATAAGCTCACTAATTTATAAGGTGTATTTTCGCAAGCTCCGGATCATAAATTCTATTGATCAAATATAACGATAAAACAAATATGAGTTAGATTTATAGATCATAAAATTTAATACAGGGTTCTCGCATAATTTTAACAAAAAATTTGGGCAGGGTTCTAACCAAATGTAGTGTCACAACATTTTTCGAAGGATTTCACAGAATCCTGGACAGGGTTATTACCAAATCCGGAACGTTATCCTGGGAAAGGTTCTCAAACAATCCTTACTAAATTTCTTTCAGAATTCTGAGCAGGACAGACATCTTCAGATTCTACAACAGGATGTGATAATACTTTAAAGAGGGTTCTGAAGGAATCCTGAGGACAATTTTCGCAGAATCCTTCGCTAGATTTTCAAGTTATACTAGATGAGATTCTGGCAAAAACCTTTGAACATTTCCGATAGAATTCTGAGAATGCTTTTAATAAAACAACATTGTAAACAACATTTTATTGAACAAAATTCTCATAGGGTTCAGGGAATTCTTTGACAGAATCCTGGACTGGACGTCATCATGAGCACAGTTCTAACAGGATATTCGGCAAAAAGGATCGTTCAAATATAACGTAATGCAACAGGAGGGAGACAGTCGTCCACAACGTTACGTCCTAAAAAAATCCATACAAAAGCTGTTACGTAGGGTAGGAAGATTGTCTAGAATTGACATATTTGACGTAATTTTTGATGGATACCTTATCATAGAGGCGAATATTTATTTTGAATTTCTGTAATAGAAAGTTTCGATTCTGCCAAAACTTGACAATTGTTGTATTGAAAAAAAAAAAAAACTTTGGCACACCACACAATATTGTTTTTGAAATATGGCTCGCGATTCAAAATGGTTGGACAGGCTTGCACTAGAATAACTCCTGCTCCCTAGAGGAAACTACTGATGGAATCCCTGGAGGAAATTTTGATAGAGTTCCTTGTAGAATCTCTGAAGAAATACCTGGTCCTTACAATAACTTCAGATGAAAACATTTGAACATTCCCGAAAGAACTGTTAAAAGAATCCCCAGAGGTACTTTTGATTGCATTCTTTGAGGAACTCCGGATGGAACACTGTGAAAAACTTTCGGAAGAAATTTCTAAAGGATCCTTACAGGAATTCCTAGTTAAATCATTGGACAAAATCGTGATTAAATAATATTAATAAATATCTTGAGGATCACCAAGAAGGAATTACCGATGAAATCCATGAAGAAATTTTGGTAGAATTCCGAAAAAAAAATACTGCAATTTTGAACTTTTAATGGAATCATAGGTAGAACTGCTAATGGATATGCTGAAGAAATATAACAAAGATTGTGGAAGAACGCTAGTGAAATACCGTGCTGCTTCGAATTGCCGGGCGACAGTACGAACAGCTCGTCTAACTTTTGGCTCTGCCCATCGATGGTGTGAGCTGAATCAAACTTGTTCGAATTTGGCAAAAAAATACCAACCGTCAAATCAGTTCTACAAACTATCAAATTGGTTCGTCAAGCGGTATCACAAAAGTCAAACATAGCACTAACATGAGCACCAACTGGCTGGCAGAGTCAATGTTGGTCAAACAGTCTGAGTGGTCTGTGGGCTGCATTAAACTATACAAGTTATTTCGAATAACCGATTTTTTAATTTAATTTCAACTCTCAGATTCAGATGAACTCGGATTCTACCGAACTCACTGATTAAGACGCAAAACAACGCAGATAAGTGTGTGCAATTCTGAAAGTATTTCATTCAAACTTTCATAGCATAATATAACCTTTTGTTTGGGAGACCCACAAATAAATCATTTTGTAATAACTGTTTAACCTTCGGGCTATTGCGCTGTTGTACTTTTTACAACAGTTGTGGTTTATACGTTTTAATTTTGCAACAAAGATATCTAACGACATCAAACAAAAATGTATTCCTCAAGAATCTTCTTAAGAACAACAAACGACAGTTTTGGTTCACAGTATGGCCTTTTATAATGTGTTAAAATCCACAAATGTACATAGAAGTCGCATAATAACAAACACACTATATACTGTTCAAGTGAAATTCTGCAAAGTTGTTCAGAAGCTCAAGGGCTATCATTATTTTACCCAATCTAGAACTTCAAGGATTAAACAAAGAAAGCATTTGAGCTACTGAACAACTCTGCCGTAAACGCCATCTTTCAAAGTGATCAGGCTCCTGAGATATTTTTAAAACCATTGTTGACTCCTGAGATATTTGCAAGACAAACGAATAGCTCGATATCGTTGTAGTCTGTGAGAGTTGCTGCTCTTGAAAGCTCTCTCGCCACGTACCAAACGAGAGAGTGAATATCAACGTTCATAGGGCTCTCCGATTAAGATGTGTCAAGAACTGTTATTCTCTGTTACACTCTTCGAATATCGTTTGATCGGCTTATTCGGATCAAAATCCAAACATTTCTATTTGGTAAGATAGTTACAGATATTCCAAATAAATATAGTGAAGTTTGTTCTATAGAGTTAACTCTCCCTTACTCGATATACGCTAAAATAAAACCAGTTTCCAGATCAATTTGATTTTATTGCGTCTTGTTTTGATAATACATGTGGAATAGTCTACAGATTATTTGGAAATCATAATAGTGAAAGATATAAGACGTTGTTCAAAACCAGAATAAATCAAACCAAATGAATAATGTTGAGGATGTGGGAATATTATTTGAAATAAGACAACTGACAGGCGCAAAATCATGTTCATCCAACATTCAGATATTTTGAATAATTGAATCAAAACCAGCAAACTTTCCTGCAAGCTAATACTATGACAATAAATCTTCATCCGAATTCCTCGCAAGAAAAACTCTCGACTTATTCAAAGTTAACAATCATTGATTCAGCGATAACCCAGAACCATCGTCGTCATCGTTTCCGTCAATCCTATCCGTATGGTGGACCATCTGCGAAGCATCTCGTCTCTCGCACACACACCGATTACCATTATGGTAATGAAATGAAAGCAACGGAAATAGGAATCTTCGAAACGGAATCATCCGCTATGCGAGCGACCCGCGGCAGAATTTTTCGAGCCCGTCCCCTTCGGCTGACGTTAAGTTGAAAGGCAAAAAATAAACTACTTAAAAGTAAATAAAAGTCAGCAGCAGACCAGCACAGGGGGAGGAAAATGGCCCATGAAAGCGAAACGGAAAATATGGATTCCCCAGTTCACGTGGAATACGGAAACCCCTGCAGGAAGAGGCTGGGGTGAGAGTAGACAGTCATTGTTAGCGATAGCTGTCACAAGGCACTATTTGGCATTATGGTTTGGTGTTTTGTCGGTTTTTCTTTTCTGCGGGCCCTTCTTGTTTGGCCCTGGGGGGAGGCCGATCTTTACGGGACCAAGTAGAACAAAAGAAAACTAAATCCATAAAATATGAGCGAGATTGCGATCGGAGACACTGGCTGGCTGGCCTCCTACTGGTGGAATGACACAACAGAAGCTCACGGTGATGTGCGTCGGAATTTTCGTTGTTTTTTCTTTGGTTGGTGGAGGCGGAAAGAAAAGGAGAAAGCAACCACCAGGTCAAGCGAGTGAAAGTGTTGAAAGATACTGTAGCCGGAAAAGCTTTTTGCTCGGGTTGGCTTCGATGGAAAAAGAGTTTTAAGAAAGTTATTTGGTAGCGTAAAGTTACGACCTGCTGATGTGGTGTTCAGTGAAAGGATCATAAAGTCATTCAGGCATTGGAAAGTTAGCAGAACAGTCAAATAAACAGACTTGTAATAGAGTGAGTGTTAATTTAATAGTTTACTCGATGTTGGAAATGTATACATGTTATGCTTTGTGCTGAACAGAATCGATCATATAGAAATAATTTTCGAAATTCATTTCAACGCCATCCTTTTGCGGTTGTAATAGTGCTTTTTTGTAATTTCTCATCGTACTAGGCTGTTTTTCATCATGCCAAACTGTCATGAAACTGCCTACTTTCCAGCATTGAAGTATGCAGTAGTGTAGTACTGTGGGAATAGTAGTTTACGGAACAAGTTGCAGAATGATTATTTTTACAGTACGAGTCGTAAATTTAAAAATCGTGCTGTAAAAATCGAGTTCTGCAACGAGTTACGTACAAAATGTTTTGCAATTTCGTAGAAGACTACTTGAGAGTATCAGGAATTATATCGGGATGCATTCACCGTTGTTTTACAATTTCTGAAAAATTGTCGTGTTATGACTCATTACGCAACTCAAAACAGTTGCGTAATGAGAAAGCGTTGCGTAATGAATCATTACAACACTGGTTTAAGTTGCGTAATGACTATTCCCGCACTGC
Organism: Aedes aegypti; assembly: GCF_002204515.2. Taxonomy (NCBI): domain Eukaryota; kingdom Metazoa; phylum Arthropoda; class Insecta; order Diptera; family Culicidae; genus Aedes; species Aedes aegypti. The sequence goes on along the minus strand of NW_018735843.1, from coordinate 25,875 downwards.
ATACTTCAGTGCAGGAAAGTAAGCCCCTTTCATGACAGATTGACGTGATGAAAAACAGCCTATTACGATGAGAAATTGCAAAAACTACTTTTCCGATTCGCGGTCATATCGGTTTTCTATTTTATCGCTGTTTATCAGTTTTTCGATGTGGATCGGATACCATAAATACCCGTTTGTGTGAGTGTGTGAGTATCAATGAACAACTAAACTAAAAGGGAAATTATATTTTTGCGTGCGTATCTTTTTCTCATCGTATTCGTTATTGTTTTTGTTATCATCGTTTTCGTTCTATTTTCTCTTTTATGTTGAATATTTCGTTTATAATTCCTGTATATAATGCATGTAGCCCATTTGTCTATGTTCGCTTGTTAATGGTACTGGTATTGGTTTTCAATGAATCTATGACAAAAGGTCAAAAAGACAGTAGGTCGAAAGACAAAAGGTCGAAAGGACAAAAGGTCGAAGAACAAAAAGAAGGGAAAAGGTACATTTCTTATGTTTATGGTTTGTTAGATCTGTCTATAATTCTTACTTTTTTCAGATCACATCGAGGTCCTTCCTTGGTGCTGTGCTAAACATGGCTTAAAATGGCCTTAAATAACGGCACAAAGAAAGTTAATTACTGCATTATTAATGCTTCTAAGGGCCGATTTCTTCACCTTCGCTTAGGCCTTAAACCTAGTTTAATCATATGGGTAAACGTGGTTTACGGCTTAAGCGAAGGTGAAGAAATCGGCCCTAAGCCTGATGCATACAGGCATAAATGAGCACTATACTGAACTGGGAGCTCAGGACTTGTTTCCGGGCATCAATGGTAAACCACTACTCGGCGTTTCTTTCGGAGGGCCGTAAAGCCAACTTTCTGGTCTTCATTCAGGCCAAGCGGCTTTTGCTTAGGAGACGTGACCTGACGCTGGGCTCTGTTGAATATCTAAAAATAAAAAAAAAGCCCCGTACAAGTGACTGGTGCTGCTTTCAAAGTACTAGCCCTTGATCAGGAGTACCGTAATCCGGGGGCAATTGATCACTGGGGCGAATTTGATCAGGTCGGTATCAAAAAACATTTCCTCCAAAGGATGGTGAAGGTTTCCTTGGCACCACAGACATTCCATGCTTCTAGTTTATAGATGTCTAATGATGGTTTTGAACTGTTTCATTTTTATTAGGATCAGTTTTGCACAGAAATATTCACACTTTTTGAAGGTGTAAGTAATACAGTTGGAAATGTCGGTGCCTAACAATCCACTGGTGCTATGCTTACATGTTAACTTTGAGTGTTCAAAATGTTGTATAAGCTTAAGCATGAACTACTGAACTTGTTTTTGATACCATACAGCAGAACCAATATATTTTTTGCTCATAAAACCGTTTAATCTCGAATTTAATATTTCAAGGGAAAATGCCTACATTTAGGCGTATTAGGCAGATTTTCAAGGTTTAATTTTGCAATTAACTGATCAAATACTGAAGTGTAAGAATTTTGACATCATTTTCAAATTCAGGAGGCCCAAATTTAGTAGACATGGAAATATTTCATTCTAAAATTGCTTTGTGATAAAGTGATCAATTTCGCCCCAATGTGCCATTTTATTTTTTGATATTAAAACTATTTTAGGATATGGTAAATATTATTTAATGAAAAATCGATTTCATAAACTGATAAGATCAATGGAGTACTGATTTTGTCGAATTTCGAAAATATTTGGATTCCGGGAGGATAACGCAGCAAAAAGTTGTAAAATAGTGATCAATTTGCCCCCGGATTACGGTACCATCCGGAACATTAGCACCGTTGCCATTAAGGTCTTAGTTATGGTGTACTAGCTGCATACGTACTCGGACCGAATCACATAATATGTTATATAGTAACTTGGCGCAATAGAGCTGAAAGCCTGGAATAGTATTACCCTAAAAAGAAAGGATGACACTGCTCCCGAAACGACGAGAGGGCTTGTGGTACGGTTGCCCCTGTTCCAGTTAAAACTTGGCAACCCTCCAAATACGTTTAAAACTCGTCACTTATTCATCGGAAGTGGGCTCAGATATAAATGCTTGACTAGCATCGATCTGGCTCTGAACATGGTACCCCATAAGAGACCGTAGCAACCCTAGCATGGCTTCACTGTTTGCATAGACAACGAAAGGATCATGAGGGCGACTACTTATCGCTGGTGAAGATAGCGGTTTGAAGGGGGACCCTTCAGCATGACAGAAGATAACAACAACAACGTAGTGAATGTGGCGAATCCGTTCGCAAGAAGTGGTTTACTGAGATAATTACCAACGATGACAGCAGTAGAATAGCCAGTCACAACAGTTACCACAGTAGCAACAGGAGTAATTACAGCTGTAGCAGTAACACCAGAAGACGCAGAAGCACAGAATCCAGGGTGCAGTGAGTTGAACGTAGACCCACAAAAGCCGAAGTTAGTAGTGGCGAAGTGCCTTGCGGAGCAACTCCACAACTACGTGGACAATAAAAAAAATGTCCACAAGGAGATAAAGCTCATGATAATCGGCGGTGAAAGAGTACGGTACGGCAGTAGTGAGAGCCCGAACATGGGGAGCAAGAATTTCGAAATTTGCATCACTTCTAGTGTACGCTTTGGGGATGGGTAAGCTGCTCTTACCGGACGAAAGAGAGGTCAGTAAGGGTGGAAAACACACCAGTTTCCATGACTCCTAAGATAATCAGAATCTCGCCAGGAGAGAGGAGACCAACAAGCAGGCGTGACAGGATGCAAGGGACACCGCTTCAAGAGAGATGCGAGACACTGGAGAAAGGAAGCCACTCCACGGGAGAGTGAGCGAGCAGAAGAAGAAAGAAAAGCCTCCACCTCGGCAGATGACACCGTACTCGTCAAAGCTAACGATGCTACGACGTACGCAGCGCTTCTCATGAGCGTCCGAGAAGATCCGATGTTTAGCGATCTGAGCGAAAACGTGATCAGAGCCAGAGGCACCCAAAAAGGTAAGACACGGTGCTCTCCTGACCGTTATTATCAGAAAAAATCTCCATCAAATCTGTATTCACCAGTCGTTTTCTATAGCCAAGCTGCATGTCTGGGCAAAATTTAAAAAAATCGTAGGGTCCTTTTTGAAGTTACGCCCTTTTAATTGTTTAGGCTTACAAATTCAATGGAAATCTGAGATATTTAAACAGATTTCTATTGGTCGTGATTATCAGAAGAAATATATCATCAAAATTTGGTTTAAACTATGTATTTCAAGTTATTTGTAACTTTTAGGTGGCGTTTTGAATTAGAAGATCAACAAAATATTGAGTTACGCCCTTTTAGAGGTGTAACCATTAAAGACACTTTTTTTGTAACCATTTTGACATTTACAATATTTTAATTAGGCATTATAATAACGTCAGGCACGTTTAAATGTTTTCAATAACACATTGCTATTACATGCCGCAAAAGTCTCTCACAATTAACTGATTTTTCATAGGCTCGAGTGCTATAAGGCATTACGGAACCAATTTCATCGTGTACCGTAATCCGGGGTAACATTGATCGTTTATTTGAATATTTCTTGAATATTTCGTTCGAAACTGCAAATGTCGCATTTTTTATTTTTAAAACTAGTACTGCCACCTATAGCTCGTGACTATGCACTGTATTTTTGTTTTTTGAAAGATTTAAGCATGTTTAAAAAAATGTTTTAGGCGATTTTTTGATTTAGCTGATATGGGGTAACATTGATCACCTATGTAAACAATGTTCGGTAATATTGAAAATGACGTTACTTACTTAAATTATGGCTCCCGAAGCCGAACGCTTACTAGTCATTTACTTTTTAAGTTGGTTTAAAACTAAAAACACCTCGAACCATGGAATACGCCTAAAGGTAGGCAATTTCCTACGGGAATTCTATATTCTTAACAGTAATTCGGTAATGTTGATTAATTGAGCATACTTATAAAGGTTTTGACAACGGAATCGTTTTCGGCGATGCCATTTTTAGTAAGAACTACATTTTCCTTGCTTATATGCGTTTGTGGAACTCATGTGAGACATGAATATTCGGTAGTGTCATCTTTACCAAGTAAAATCATTATTTCGAAAAGTTAACAAATTTACGCATAAGGTAAACGCAATTTTCGCAAAAATTTTAACTTTTATTAACTCATGAATATAAGAAAGAGAGCGCCATTCATGGTTTGGAAATATTTCATCAATAAATGATAATACTAACTTTTAATGAGATAAGTCATTCCGATCAATGTTACCCCGCTGATCAATGATATCCCGGATTACGGTAACAAATTTGTTTTCATACAACAATATTCTGGATAGTTTGTGAAGCAATAAACTCACGATTCAGATTATTTAACATGCAATTCATCATGTATATCGAAGCGTAAATTGACGTCAATTTTAGATTATGGGTAGCAGGGTATAGAATAAAATGAAATTAACAAAATAGAAAGCAGCTATAAAAATGGAAACAATAATGCATAATAATATAATAACATCCGTTATCATTTGTCAATATTATTTGAAATTGTAGCTCTTACAGAGCCTAATTTTTAATATCTGTTTTTGTCACCTACCGTCGTTGGGGGTGAGAAAGGGTCAAAAAAGGATATGTATGAATTGTTTAACTCCAATAAACTTCAAATTAGGTGTGTATGTACTTTGATAATACATCATCAACTGTCCAAAAAATTAAAGAAAAATATTTATTCACTACAGCATTACAAACGAATGAAAAATTACCCAATCTCACTCCATAAACGGGGTACACTGTCGTTCGTTCGTTTGTTGGTTTAAAGAGCCTTTAAACGCAAAAGCGGTCATTCGCCTCTCCAATGGGTGACACTGTAATTGAAATAACTTGTTTTTGAGGATATGATTTCGAAACCATTCACAGTTGAAAAATATTGATGAAGTACGATGCAAACAAGACGAAATGACATTTAAGATGTCTCACAAGCATGACAAACCCTTTTAAAAGTATGATTGTAAAAAAAAAATAGAATAGCTATGTAAATAGCATGTAAAACCAGCATTTATCATCAAGCTTACAAAATTTCTCTTGTTGTTTTTAAAACCTTATCTTCATTAAAATATAGTCTATTCAGTTTCCCTAAAGTGCACTGAAAACGTGATTATTTTACACCTTCGGAAATAGTTTATTTGTGGAGCGACATTCCGCTATTAATAGATTTCAGGCAGTTTGCCAAGTTGCTCCACACGAAAAACTGTTGCTGGTTTGTGAAGCTGTCCGAATTCTTTGCATTGTTGTTCAATGCACGTTATCCACAAGTAGACATGATTGATGTTTCAGCAGAATGGTTGATTGATTCATACAACTCTTTCACTATTGCATTTATCCAGGAATATTACGTGTTTTCGTGATCGACAACGTGACAACAGATAAATTAAAGATTATCTGAATGTTGTAATGTATGCCACGCCCTTGCTTAAAATACTCCATTTGGCCAACCGCGAACTAGGTGGCGGTAGTGAGCAAACGTCAAACTCGAACAAAAGCGATGCGAGCGCCAAGAGTAGCACGTTGGCCAGCTAACAAATATTAAAATTGGGCACTATTCGACTGTACGATGAAAACAATAGAAGTGTTACGTCTGTTTGTCTTGTGACTGAAGTATTGACAATCGTCTTGAGTGCCATAGTTTGGCCAATACTGCATTACTCAGTAATTGAGGTTTAAGTTCTGGAGCAGTTCAAAGTTAGCCAGAATAGCCGGAGGCAGCTTATTGGGATATAACATATTTTATGACTATAGATAACAATACAAAATTGGCTCCGTAATGCCTTGATCGCTTGAGCCTATGGAAAATCGATCAATTGTGAAAGACTTTGACGACATGTAATTGCAATGTGCCATTGAAAACATTTGAAAATGCTTACCGGTAATAGAATGGCTAATTAGTCTATTTAAAATTAGTGATTTTAATAGTTATACTTAAAATGGGCGTAACTCAAAATTTCGACAACATTTCATTCAAAACTCCGCCCACAGGTTACAAACAACTAAAAACACCTACCTCGAACCAATATTTTGATGTTTAGTACTTCTGATAATCACGACCAATAAAATCCGTTCAAATATCTTAGATTTTCTTTGAATTTGTGGACTTATACAATCAAAAGGGCGTAACTTCAACATGGGCCCTACGATTTTTTTTTAAATTTTGCCCGCTATGCAGCTTAGCTATAGAAAACGACTGGTGAGCACAGATTTGATGGAGATTTTTTTCTAATAATAACGGTCAGGGGAGCTTTGAGAATCCTACAATTGACAGCTTGGCCAGTGGCAGAAGTGAAGGCTTTATGTCCGGAGATTGAACATTTTAGCAAGAATCTGGACGAAATTACGTCGGAAGAAGAGCTGAGTGATGCACTTAAGTCACAGTGTAACTTAGGCGACGTGCAATGACAATCCGATTGAGGAAGGAGGCACAAGTCAGCGATGATTCGTCTGCCAGTAACCGCTATGAACTAGGTATTGAAGTTAGGCAAAGTATCGATTGGATGGTCGAAATACCGAGAGTCACTCCGCGATTGAACACGTAAGCAGAAAATGTATCAAGTGCTTAAGGTTCGGACACCGAGCAGGCGCTTGCAATTAGCCGAACCGATTCAAAAGTGCTGGAATTGTGGGGAACAGGCCATTTTGTGAAAAACTGCAAGCAGAGGCCAAAGTATATGTTATGTACTGTAGAAGATGGAAACGACCCAAGTAACAATTTTAGTTTTACGAATTACTTCCAGGGTGCTATAAATGACGCCCATAAAACCATGGTCAAGACACGGTTGCCTTCATCGCATCCCCCAAAACCTCTGTAGATTAGAACGTGACCAGTTGGCCCACTCTGAAAGAGGCTATGAAGAGTATAATTATGTCACCCGGATGAAGCAAAATAGCATTTATGGTAGCTTTTTTGAGGCCACCTTTTCTGGATGAATGTCGCTTCATCTTGAAAATGATTTATCATAACTATTGCCAAATTTATTCCAACGTAAACAAAACAATATAAGATTGAAAACTCGTCTGTGATAATTTATTTCTCAGTGTTTTTTATTTGAATGATTATTTGAATATATAGTGCTCGAATCTTTAGTGCCGAGTGAAATGTGATGAGGAAGAAGTAAATTTGCCTGTGCCCCTCTGAAAGTGGCGTATTTCTAGTTATTTAGCATTTGCTAAAATAAACCGCCAGGTGAAGAATTCTACATTTCTTGGTTTGACTGGGCAGTAAATGTGCTTTAAATTATTCAGTCAGTTAAATCATCCCACATAGCATCTCCACGAGCGAATTCATGGAGACAATATGATTTGAAAAAGTGAAATTGTGGCAACCGGAGTGTAATTAATATGGCGGAACCATAATTGATAGATTGCCATCGACAAATTCTGTTTTGTTAGCATAAATACATAGATAAGGGCACGCTGTTATGATTCGGCATTTGTGGATGTAAAATTGCCTTTATAAATGCTGATTGAAGATGATTCAGCTTTTTTTCGCTTTTTATGGTAACTAAGCATTTCACATAATTTGACAGTTCAGGCGTGCTGTCTTGAAGAAAATACGCAAAAAAATGAAAACCCATATCAGTTTTGCATTTTACCATTAGGAATAAGTGTTCCTTGGTAATAACGCAATGTTAGTGACGTTATATTGGTGTGGTAAGCATTAAATTTGCAACGCAAATAGTGTTTTCGCATCTTATGAGTCCCAATACTGATTTGTGAGGTATAAATAAGGTAAGTCATCAGAAACCAAGTGGAAGTCATGCAGCTTAAAAGCAGCTTTTATGACAACAAGCTGTATTATATGAGTCTTTTATCATATCCGTAACAAATAAGAGTCGTTCAGCCATAGCAAGCAGTTGAAGTAAGGTATTGTATGCTGCAATAAAGCAGTTTTTTAGCCCCAAAAAATTTTGAATTTATGTTTTGGCTCTGAAAGGTTTTGAAAACAGCCAAGAGCCGAATCACAAAATATCATCTTTTGGCAACGTTAAATGTCGCCTCTAAGTATTAGAGCAATCACGTAACTGTCATAAAACATTAATAAATCCTCACGAAAGTCAAGTTGCTGTGGAATTGTTACTTGGGGAGCCCTTACTACAAAAAAGGCCAATATTAATGGAGATAACTCAGATCAATCTTAACCACTGCGACATCGGAAAGCAGCTGTAACGTAGCGATAATAGCAGTGCTCCCTGATATTGGCAACTGGGTGGCGGATATAACGGGAACGGCTACGATACAACTTATGGGCAGTATTGCAGTCCTGCATGTCGGTGAATATGAGCTGGAGAGTTTGTGAGATGGCATACCCATAGCGACCATCAAGCGATTTGCCACCGCATCGTATTTTTTTTCTTTATTAACGTGAATTTTAAACACATATGGCTAGTTCTTCACAGTCTACCGCATCGGTCAATGGAAGGCTGTGACAACCTTGGGAAGAATAACTAGCGAGCGGAAGTGGAAGAAGAAAGCCTTTAACAAGGAACTATTCGTTGAGGCACTTCGTTCATTTATTTAGTTAACATCTACACAGATAACAACTGAATCAACAATTTCACGCCACAATACTCGGTTCGTGGCCGCTCTCTCCATCCTCGGTTCTTCTCCACGCTCGCCAAATCGATTACGCACTTGATCCGTCTATCTAGCTCGCTGCGCTCCACGCTTTCCTTGTACCAACCGGATCCGAAGCGAACACCATCTTTGGCAGGGTTGCTGTCCGGCATTCTTGCAACATGCCCTGCCCATCGTAATCCTTCTAGATTTGGCCACCTTCAGGATACTGGGTTCACCGTAGAGTTGGGCGAGCTCGTGGTTCATCGTTCGTCGCCACACACCGTTCTCCTGCATACCGCCGAAGATCGTCCTTAGCACCCGACGTTCGAAGACTCCAAGTGCTTGCAGGTCCTCCAAGGCACTTCGTCCAGACAGTGATAGACACCACTGAGCTAACTCATAGGATGCTTTTGGTTTGTGATGTAACTCAGAGCAAAGAGGCGGACTCAGAGAGCAAGGACGGAACGGGAGATCAAGCTTAGTAAATCCAATTGCTACAAGGAACTGTGTCGTCGAGGGACCGGCAAGTGTCTAACGACGAGCTTGAAGAAGCGGCGAAACGCCTAAAATCGAAGAAAGCCCCTGGTCCAGATGAAACACCGAAACGTGGCGTTAAAAGCTGCTATCCTGGCATATCCAGACATTTTCAGGAAGGTGTTATAGAAGCCTAACATCGCCTAAACATCGAGGAGACACCGCCACATGTAGTTTTTTGACTGCCCAAGATTCGCGGAAGTGCGAAATGCTTGGCAGCATCGGTGAAGCCCCGACAACATCCTGCAAAAAATGTGTCAATACGTAGGTACGTGGCTCGCGGTGAACAGAGCGATAACGCAAATCATGTCGACGCTGCAACAAAAATGACGAGAAGACCAAGATCCTTTGTCATGGATTAAGCCAAGTAGTGCGAACGTCACGTAGTATCGGTGTGAGTAGTCGTGGCACCTGCAAACTGGAAGTCTTCCTCCACCGGAATCGCAGGACTGACCTTGGCACCGAACCGACTAGCATCGAGCTTACGGACTGGGTAGACTAGGTCCGCCGTCGGGGACAAGCTGAGTAGACCTCGAATCACCACCGGTAAAAGGTTAAGGGGCGCCTGTGAACCAGAAGTTTCCCTCCAGCGGAATCACAGGATCTCGGCATCTACCCGGATAGCATCGGTTCGGAAGATCTTCCACCGCCGTGGAAATCATCTTCGGAGTAGGATAGATTCACCGCCGAGGACTATTCCAAGTAGTACGTAGCGTCGTCGAAGCACTAGTGAACCGAAATCTATCCTCCATCCAGAATCGCTGAGCCGACTTTGACACTCTATCGGCCAACACCGGAGTAAGAACAATGCGTAATGTTACCGGTTTCGGGGAGATATCCCTCCATCGGGGAACTCTCTATTGGAGAGGCTAGCTTCACCGTCGGGAAGTACGCCGAGTAGTATCGATCACGATGAATCGCCGGCTTTGGGTCGTCAGAGCGCTTGCGTACCGGAAGTCACCCTTCAACCGGAATAGCAAGACTGACCTCAGCATCCAACTGGTCCACTGACGAACAGCGCAATGGGTCTCATTAAACTACCAAGCAGAGGAGCATCTACCATAAACAGTCTCACAAGGCCAAGGCGTGTGGCCGGCCCCAAAATGTGAGTGACGTTAAAGAGGCAAATTGCAGCTAGAGCAAATAGAGCAAGAGGCGACGAAAAGGCGTAGAGACATCAACACGCCCGATGACTATAACCTTCCTTCGAAAGGGAAGTAAAGCCGTTGGTCCCTAGATGAACCAGACCAGGACTAAAATGTCGTTAATAAAATATAGAAATAGATTTTTTACAACTCTACTTCTCGATACTATCTTACCTAACATTGCAATCGATGAAAAAAGTAATGTATTGGGACCTGGTTTTCACGGCTTTTTCAAGGATTTGCCATTCAGCAACACATGATGAGTTCTAAACACTGAATCTGAAAGTCTCACACTTCAATTTGTCACCTTTCTTGCAGAAGGACACCTTTGATACCAGTTTTTCTTCCCAAACCATAGCTATGATTGTTAGTGCAAGCGTCTCTGAGCTCAACTGGATGAATTTGGCTCTCATACTGTTCTTTCCAGCTGCTTTTTGTTCTGAAGTTGTTTGGCGGTATCCTTGACCTTCCTCAAAGTGAGCGCTGATTTCCATCGTACGAAACACTGACGAAGACATTTTCCCCTTTGTTTTCATCATCATTGTCTACGCTTTTGGAAGCATTCATGTGTTCATCGAAGTACCGCTTCCATCTTTCAATCGCCTAACCTTTGTCCTTGTCGAGGTGTTTCTCATATTTATTCCTGCACTTCTCGGCTCGTAGCACGAAGCTTTTGCGAGATACGTTGTGCTTCTGGTAGAATTTCAGAGTTTTGTTCAAAATGACACAACTCTTCGCCTTGCATTGCGCTTCCTCTAGATTTAGCAGCTCTATTCCATACGAAGCGGCCGTCTGTACTAATCATTGATGATAACGGATAGTTTATGTTGCAGGTTAACCGATCAGACGGTGCGCGATTTGTAATTCTTTCGGCTGTGGTGATATATTTTGTTCCAATCCAACCGTATTCAATATCCACAGGCTACACATGGGTTTTCACGGCTCTAGAACAACAGGTTAATGGTGATCCATAAATCACGTGGTCATTTAGGGGGGAGGGGGTCAGATCTGGCCAATGACCGTGGTCCAAACAAATTATGGTGAATTAATGTTAACTTCATATCTTCAAATTAGCGTTTCTTTGTCATTTTGTGCATTGCATGAAATCCTTTGTTGTACCTTGACGACAATAAATGAACATTATCCTTCAAAAGTATTTCAAATTCCATTTCTCGGATTGCTTGAAAACCAGATTTCAAATGAAAGTATATCCAAGAATAATGAATTACAAATTCAGTAATCCTCATTCCTTCACTTGGTATGTCTCATAAAGATACACTTCCGGAAATTGAAATTTGTTCTCTCAGTATCGTTGCCTGCCTTACATTCTTTTCCTTCCAGTCACACGTCCGCCCATTCATCGACAGGCGTACCAAAGCGATGACGTCGAAGCGTAAAATTAAAAATAGAAAGCACCTTCCTCCGGTTTCATTCGTTCCGTTTTCCCAACAGCAGTTGCCCCCAAAACCTTACGGAGTTTGGTATCATTTTTTCACACCAGCACGTATCATCCCCCATCAATTCGAGAAACGCACGGCTTCCGGAGCAGAGCGGAAAATCTGTGAATATTAGATTTCCTCTCAGTACTCCACATTTCCACGCCGACTGTATTAAAACCATCGAATCCTAGACAAGGGGAAACGGAAACAAGAGCACTCTTGTCGTCGTTCTACGAGCTGAACGACGCATGCAGCTTTTGTGCCGTTTAAGGAATATTTAAGACGAAATTAAATCTTGATTCTCGGTCACACGCATCCTCCGCACTAGACAAGTGACGTCGCTGGGTTACATTGACTTTTGTGGCGAAAGTCAAGAACCACTTTGGGAACGACGACGACTATGAAGACGATGAGCATTAATTGTCTCGGCCGGAATAGCTAATTTATTATTCCAGCAGCCGGGTGAAATTATGTCTTCGTGATTGAGATAACAAAATTAGTTCCATGTCGTTCCATCGTTACGGCCTTGAATGGCAGCCCAAGTTGTAGGGATGCGTGCTGGATTCCATTATCCTGCCTTGGCTGGATGTGGGGACGTAAATGTGAGGATCGTTACTGCCATCTTCCTTTTCCAGGAAGGAAATCGTTTTGAGATGAATGGCAACTGTTGTAAGATGTGGAAATTAAATGGGAACACACAAACGCACGTTTTAGCACATCAATTAGAGAACGATGCAGAGAATATATATTTTGATAATATTCCCCCACCAAAATATAATCATTTTGAACGCTACATTCATTTCTTATATCTAAGTATTCTATGTTGAGCAACACTATCATCCTAATTTGAATGAATATTTTGTTTAGGTTTTGTTAACAACTTATCATACTTCATTTGCCGTAGGAGTTCAGATTTCATTGGTGGTTGCAGGTGCGTTGATTTCACCAGCTAATAAGAGAGAACAAACGCTTTCAATTTATTGAACCTAACTTAATCTTAGTATATAACGTATTAATCGTAGCAATAGAAGATTGCAACGATTTTTGTGTAAAATCATCAAACAAAAAATCATTTGACATTTGATTGAATATTTCAACATTAGATATTTTATGTAACTCATTAGTATTATACCATGGAGGGAGCTTCAGAATCATTTTCAAAATTTTATTTTGAATCCTCTGCAAAGCATACAATACAACAGCTGCAGCATACAACATGGTTGGCCTGAATTTATGTTTGAAGAATAAAACCTTGTTCTTCAACAAAGCTTCGATTTTTTGTTAATTCTCGATTACTTTTTCAAATCGACGTAAGTAACTTCCAAACAATTTTGAGAAAATTAATTCAGAAGAATCAAAACCTATCTTCTAAAACTGGATTAAAATGAACCACTTTTTTAACATTTTTTCGACGTGTAAATTGCTTAAATTTTGCATACGATGAGCTTGCGTTCAAAACTGTAAAGTTCCTATTATTTCACACAAGAATTTTTATGACGCGTAATAACGCCGCCATGTGGCAAAATTTCGAATCTTTCGGCTCAAATAATGTTAGTACTTGTGATACTGATCAACTATGCCGAAGACGCCATCTTTCTAAGTGGTCAGGCAACAGAGCTATGCGCAAAATAAAAATTATTTGCCCACTAGCGCCGCCTGGTGGCGAAATTCCGTATCAAAATGGCCACCGCATGTCAGCCCGTGAGCTACTGAATAACTCTTCCGAAGACACCAACCTTCCAAAACATCAGGATCTAGAGATATCATACACAGCAAAAATTCTCAAATTTACATGGCACATTATTTTTTATGATAATCATGTATAACGAGATGCAACTGAACACTCAACGATCAGTAATATAAACTGTCTCATTGCATTCGAAAATGCTTGCAATCTTGAGTGAAACTGAAACATTTCATGATCTTACATCCAACATTTGCCAATATTGCATGCTTTCTTGCATCTTCTTGCAAACAAGATTGCTTGGTTTACATGATTCTACGCTGAATATTCTGTCAAAAATAATGCACGTGGATGGATCGATGGCTTGTCATGTCATGTGCATTATTTACGATTGAATTTTTAGCATGCAAATCATGTAAACCAAGCCGTATTGCATGCAACATTCTTCGAGAGAAGACGTTTTGCGTTCAATATTAAGGATTTTGGTAACAATGTTGTATATTATAGATGTGTTTGTAGGTGTTATCATTGAATAATACATTACAAATGGCTTTACATGACTGAATCCAAAAATACAAGACGTGTAAATCTAAGATTTTTTTGTTGTGTGTTACAAAATTTTGCATTCTTATCCCTTATGGTTCATATAGTTCGAATCAGAAAAAGTGCCCTACCAGCCTAGTTCTCAACTAAAAGGATGATCCTCAACTCCTTAAGGTAGATCGTACTTAGCACTGAAACTTCGCCGAAGACAGTACTGTGCTATCTCTTTTGGCATACGAGATATTTAACAACATCCCCAAAGTGTTGAAATCCCATAAGCCCTTGGTCTCCTATAACGCAGATTCCTATTACAGCCCCAAACAATGTGTCTAATAGGAGACCTGACTGTATTTATAAAGTAATTCTGAATTTTACGTGTAAAATCTGACATCTCAGATCCTCAGATTTTTTTTTAAATTCCGGAATTCCTGTGGGAACTTTCAAAAATTCAAAAATTCGTCAAACACTGACGTTGGCGAAGACCGAAACCACTCAAAAAAATCTTTGATGTACCATAATCATAAAATCATACACATAAAGAGAATACCAGACTAATCGCAAAACTACACTACAAATCTTGTCAAATCCAGCACCTTCATGAATTTGGTAATTGTATTCTGCACACCAAAAAAATCTTAGATTTACACGTAACGTAATTTTAGCTTCAATCATGCAAAGCCATTTCTCATGTATTATTCAATGATAAAACCTACAAACCCATCTATTATATCCAACATTGCTAGCAAAATCCTTAATATTGAACACGAAACGTCTTCTCTTAAAGAACGTTGCATGCAAAACGGCTCGGTTTACATGATTTTCACGCTGAAAATTCAATCATAAATAATGCACATCAAATGACAAGTCGTCGATTCATCCATGTGCATTATATATGACAGAATATTCAGCGTAGAATCATATACACCGACCATTCTTGTTTGCAATTTCACTTTCAAGATGCAAGAAAGCATGCAATATTGGCGAATGTTGGATAGAAAATTATGAAATGTTTCAGTTTCACTCAAGATTGAAAGCATTTTCGAATCCAATGAGACAGTTTACATTATGTTTCGTTGAATATTCGGTTATAACTTGTTTTACATGATCATCATCATTATCCATTTCACCCTTGAAAGAAAGTTTGCATTCCTGAGAAATGTCCTTTCTTCCATTCCACTATGGTCCAGGAATCAGTTTTAAGCGGAAAGATGCATTTTAAGCTTTAGAATGAAACATTAGACAAAAACGGCCTTCTACAAAGTTGTTTGTATTAGTTGAGACCTTTGTTTGGTTTTATTGAAAATTAGGGTGGACCACATTTTCATAGAAATTATGTAACTAACTTTCTTATTTGTAGAAATTATATTATACATGCTTCAACAAAGTTGTAGACCATTCAATTTCACGCAACTTTGCCAAAAAAGTTTTTTTGTATCTCTTAAATTGACCGATTTAGAGCTTTTTTCCTACGATGACATAGGGTGGTCCGAACAAAACTGGTTTTCTGGCTCTAGAGTTTTCAATTCAAATTTCTCATCAAAGTAGTCTAAGAAACACTTTTAGAGCTTCAAAAATGCGTAATTTGGTGAGTGAAAAAACTCGCTATCTCCTTCCGTTTAGGAGTTATTGTTGTTTTTCTCTCAAAAACATGCCTATTTTGATAATGAATATCTCTGATTAGGGCAAACATAAAAAATATCTTTTGATGGCGTTCTAAAGACAAAATAAAATTGTATATTATATCAAAAAATTACAGATGTGTTATTTTTGTAACTCTAATAAAACGTCTTGAAAGTCAAAAATTTTTTATCACAAAAACTTTAATAACTTTTGAACTAAAATAGATATCATAAATTTTTATGCATGAAAATTTGCGTTTTGTTAAGTTCTAAAAGTCGTTAATAGACGATTTTGATGAGAAAATAATATTAAAAAAAATAGAGTTGAAAAACTTATTTTTGTTGGACCACCCTGCGATGATTAGGAAAAAATGCTCTAGATTGGTCAAATTTTGAGCTACAGAAAAACTTTTTTTGGCAAAGTTGATCAAAATTTCAAGTTCTACCGCTTTGCGTAAGAGCATATACCAGTATTTTTGCAAATAAAAAAGTTGATTAAATGATATGTGTGATATTGTGGACCACCCTAGTTTTATATGACACAGTATGAAAGCTTACATTTTAAGAAACAATTTTGTAGAAGATCATTTTTGTCTAAAATTTCATTTTCATGCTCAAAATGCAAAATAATAAAGAAATACATACTATAAAAATCTTCAAAATAGTTTTAGATCCCTATCTTTCTTATTTCGGATTTCTCATCAAAGCGGTATATGAACGACTTTAAGAACTTAACAAAACGCAAATTTTCATGCAAAAATATTGATGATATCTATTTTAGTTCAAAAGTTATTAAAGTTTTTCTGCTTAAAATCCTTTGTTTTTCAAGGCATTTTATTAGAGTTACAAAAATAACACATCTGTAATTTTTCGATATAATATACAATTTAATTTTGTCTTTTGAATGCCGTCAAAAGATATTTTTTATGTTTGCCCCAATCAGAAATATTCATTATCGAAGTAGGCATGTTTTGAGAGAAAAACAACAATAACTTCTAAACGGAAGGAGATAGCGAGTTTCTTCACTCACCAAATTATGCATTTTTGAATGCTCTAAAAGTGTTTCTTAGACTACTTTGATGAAAAATTTGAATTGAAAACTCTAGAGCCAGAAAACCAGTTTTGTTCGGACCACCCTATGTCACCGTAAGAAAAAAGCTCTAAATCGGTCAATTCAAGAGATACAAAAAAACTTTTTTTGGCAAAGTTGCTTGAAATTGAACGGTCTACAACTTTGCTGAAGCATGTATAATATAATTTCTACAAATAAGAAAGTTAGTTACACAATTTCTATGAAAATGTGGTCCACCCTAATTTTCAATAACACCAAACAAAGGGCTTAACTAATACAAACAACTTTGTAGAAGACTGTTTTGTCTTATGTTTCATTCTAAAGCACAAAATGCATCTCTCCGCGTAAAACTGATTCCTGGACCACTGTGCATTCTTGCCACGTTTAGTGACAGTTTTAAATCCCACTTTTGACGTTAACTACGTCTTACGGCAATATACTGGGTGTCAATTGAAAATCTAAAATGTTGCGACCGTCACGATATTATGTTTAGAGTTTGAACTAAAGGAAGGCTGCAGAAAATCACCGCTAGTTTTCGCTAACAAGTCCAATGAAAAATCGAAGGCACGGATCCAAACAAGGATCGAAAAGGGATCAATAGTTAGAAAATGATAGCACTGAAAAGTACTATTTTTGTGGCACTGAAAAGTAGAGGGTTATTGATTTAGGTGTTTATAAACTTCCGAGAGCAGGAAGAATTTGTGTACTAAAAAATAATGTGAACTGAACCATCTCTTTAATAGGGCATTTTCCCTTCGTTGTTGAAAGGAAATTAAAGTAATGGCATAATTCACACCGTTCAAAGCCGTCAGAACGACGTTTGACCTTTTTCCCACAACCGCAATTCAAATTTAACACCCCCGTTGGCTGTGACATTTTTTGTGAGCCTTCTGTCACCATAAATTTCATCTCAAAGAAATAAAAAAAAATAAGCGAAAACCCTTTGTTTCCGTTTTTCCATCCAGGAAGAACCGCAGCACCTCTCTAAAGCCACAACAAACCTTCCAATTTCTACCCATCATCACCCGGAGTCGCGAAAGTCAAAAGTGGCGCGCATTATTTGCGCTCTGTACAACACCATCACCATCATCGCCGGAAAAAGCTTCATACCTCATTATAAAACACAAACACATCAAAAGCCGAAAGCTGTAAGCAATCTTTCCGGTTGGCTTCTTAAATGCCATTCTTTTCATATCAGCAGGCAGCGGCGAGCAAACGACAAAAGTGCCATCTCAGAAATCTCCGCGGCGGATCCCTTTCCTTGCGGATGGACGACCGGATGGAGATTGCAACAAGCAACGGCGCCCGGACCAGACCGAGTGACACCATCTGCGACCCGATGCACAGTCTCGTCATAGCAGAGCGGGAAATGAAGCCTTGCCATCTTACCGTCGTGACTCACCCACCACCAATGCGCGATAGACAACAAAGGGAAATTCACGAAGATGGGCTTCATCTGGTTGAACGAAACGCGGGTACCTTACGGGAAACCGTAACCGGTGACAATCGTAAGGAAAGTAAGAGTGTGCGATATTTGTAGATGTATTCCACTGGAGGATGTATTTATAGGTTTCGTAAAGATCACTTGAGCCTACTTCACCTCTTCATAAAGTGTTTCGTAATGTGTGGACGGTGCCTAAAGTCAATAACAGCCCTTACGGCCATCGGAAAGGGAAGGAATGTTAGTGTACAACCATTGTTACTATAGACCAAGCATACCTCTGCATCTTCATGATTGTCAGGGGAAGGGGAATTTCGTCACCAGAACGCCTAACGCATACCACCTGTTTAAATAAATATCGAGCCGGCTTACTCAACCCCAATCCAAATCCAAGCACTTCCTAAACCAATTCCAAGCTCAAATCTACCCAAATCAAACGACATATTTTAATAACTGAAACCCAGTACAAATGTAAAACAATGCCAATTGAAATTGAAACCCGAAGTCAGTTAAAAGCCATTTGAAAGCTTATCTAAAAGAGACAATTTACAACATCGTCTTCAGTCAAAGGCTTCACAGACTGAACAATCACGAACATTATGCAACGGACAACACGGAACACCCAGTAGTCCAGTGATGGTTTTTTCGTTTGACAAAAAGTTTCCACCGACTGGAGCGGGAATCGAACCCACGCTTCATGGCACAATACGCCTAAACGACTGACGCTGCTAACCGCAAGGCCACGAAGCCCACAGCCAATCCAGGGCACATTGTTTTATTATTAACTGAGAGCCAATTTGAAGCCACTTTAAGTCTTAACCAGAGGCAAACCCTCGTTCAAAATCATGGGTAGGACAAACGTTGACAAATATGTTATGCACAGTGAAGCTTAGAAAAATTTCAACCCTATGGATTCATAAACTGGAAATTGAAAGTTACTCTATTCAAGAGGTTCAAACGAAAAGATTGAGTTCTGTTTGATCCTTCAAACTTGACGCTTGCTTCTGGGCAGTGCGTCAAGAAAGCCCGAACAGCCGTCAGTTTTTTTCCTCTTCGGGTCGCGCGCCTATTTTTTCTGAGTGCTTTTATATAGTCGAACAAACGAGTGAAACTGACAGTGGACTGTGGCTGCTCAGTCAAGGATAACGGATCAATTGGTGAGCTCGTTTCATGCTACTATTTCTAATCTATAAAATATGTATGACTGCACATTCAATCGTTACAATGGTGGGACGTAAATATAAACTTTCAACAAACTATGAATTGTTCGTCACTGTGAGTGTCGACACAAACTGTGATTCATGAATTATTTATGTTTATACATTTTTTATTTTCAGAACACCCCTTTTTACCTTTACTTTTGTAATTTAAAAAAACTTTGAATGGTTCGACATTACAATTGTAGACTTGCGAAAGGTTCACTTTATTCAACAAACTTTGGATGGTTCGCCACTGTATGTGTCGGCATAAGAATAAGAGTGTTATATGATGTTCTAACCAATCGAGTTTTTTGTTTATTTTCAAATAAGTAAAATATAATAACACATGCTTTCGTCCTGACAGCTGTAGGAATGTTGCATTTAGGTATTTGTTCAAAAAACTTTGAATGGTTCGTCACCTCAAGTGTCGGCATAATTTTCCTCTACATAGAAATTGTTCATATCAAATTAAAATATTATATTTACATATAAGCATGTATATATCTCACAAATCATTATTTATCATGGTCTAATCGCTTATCAAAGTGAATCCTGTGACCCAACGATCCTTCCCATTAACAAACATCCCTCCCAGTAACCTTTGTGGAGATGGCAGAGTCAAACACGGTCTCCAAATAGCAAAGGTTACACACTAACATTCCTTCCCCCAATCCCACCTGACTGCAAGGACGTGGCCGGCGCCGTTATTGACCCTGTATAAATAGAGGCACTGAATTGGTGCACATTGAAGAAGATTATGGCCAATCCCAGCCGAACTTCTAGTTGATTCTTTGTGCATTTTCACTGACTTCGGTCAATCACGGAATAGCAACCATTGATATGTGTAGTCAGTCTAAGCTAAGCTAAGCTAAGCTCAAGAGGTTCTAACGAAAAGAGTGTCATACGCTACCGCATGACTAAGAAAGTTTTCCGTCTTTACAGGGCTGGTAGTGATTGAGTATCTTAAAAAGGGACCGAAAAGGAATCAAAAAGGGGCTGAAAAGAGACCAGGAGGCAAGAAAACAAAACGAAACCTAATAGGAGCTAGGGCTGAAGAGTTCGGAGGAGTATTACGGAAACGGAAATGGTTATTCATAAATCACGCAAAATTGTAAAAAATTGAGAAATTTTTGAAGAAAGTCATATCTTCTTCAAGTTTGTATCCAGTGCTTCATCCATTGAATTTCCCTGGGACATGCTTCAGGACTCCTATTTAGACCGTTTTCTAAAATTAAATTCATTAAATCTCCTGAAATACCTCCAAGAATTTTCAGGGATTTTCTATGAAATTGTCTTTAGGATTTATTTAAGATTCCAACTAGAAATTTGTCTAAATATACCTTCATAAATTGCTCCATAAATTGTTTCTAAGATTTCTACAGAAATTCTTCCACTTTTTAAAAAATAGGTCCTTAAAAAAAATTGTTTTTCAATTCTTTCTAAAGTGTCTCCAACAAATGCCAAGGATTTTTTTCTAAAAAAAATCCATGAGGTAGGGGAAGGTAAGGTGAAATGAACACCTTAAGGATATCATCTTGTTTTTTGATAGAAAAACGAAGAATATGTATAGTTCGAGTTTTGCAACAAGTTGCATACAACTTTTTTACTATTTCGAAAAATGCCGGTTCAGCTGGATGGACTCTGAAAGTACAAACAAAATTTCAAGAGAACCTATATGGGCATACCGCCATGCTTAGTTTCAATTCAGCATTTTTCAATCACGTAGGCTGTGATACAGTAGTACCCATGAATGTCACAAATTTTCTCGCTTTTTTATAGCAGATCTATATACCCTATTGGAGGAAACAACATTTAAGACAGCACACAATAGCTGACTACAAATGCTGGACGATCCGATCCCACATCCGAATCGCTAACCTGTGTCGGAACCAGATCGCAGGACCAGGAAGGGATATAAATGGGTTTATTCTACGACTGTACAGTGATTTATTTCATCGATTTCACGATCAAAATAGAATAACTTCAAAACTATTGGTTCTAGATGTTTGGTGTCTTCGATGAAGTTTCTTGATATTAAAAGGCCCTTCTTTTGGTATTAGGGGTAAGATGATCAATCCACCTAAAAGTGAAATAAAATAAATATTTTTTCAAAAAAAATAAGTAAGAGATTCCAATTCTTCGGCAAAGTTGTAGAGTATGTTATTACAAACAACTTTGCCGAAGACACAAAATGTCTATATATCCGCGATAATGAGATATGGAGCATTTTGTCTTCAACACCCCTTAAAACTCGTTTTTTGTACATAACTTTTTAATAGATTTTTTCACATTTTTCTAACCTTCTACAAAGTTGTTTGGATCAATAAAATACACATTTTTGCTGAACACGCAAACCTTCTATCTCTTATCGTATAAAAGTTATAAACAAATTAATGTTATATTTTAGTCCAGTTTCACCTTAAAAATCTCCATTCTACGCAAAATGACGCAGCTAGTTTAATGGCAACTTCAAGATCTAACTTTCTACTTTTGCATACATGTAATAACTTTTGGAAACAAAAGGTTTTTTTGCAGTGTTTTTCACAGATTATAAATCATTAATTTAAAATTTTATGTTTTAAACCCTCCCTGTTAATTACAAATTTCTTGTTAAGGTACATTGGAGCAAGTAAGAATACTAGACAATTAAGACCTTGAGGTACAACTTCAGTGAAATTAAATTGTCAGTTATATTTCACGAGCTTTATAAAACTATGATGATATATCCATTACAAACATTCTTTGGTTTCAATACAATGTATAACATGTACCAGTTCTCACTGTTGCGCCATTTTTCAAAACGCAAGGAATTTTGGAACATTATGCGTTTCTTTGTAATACCACTTTAATTATTTTTTTAGTGAGACTTTTAGCCCTAGTAAACTAGTTGTGTAAGTTTGCGGGTCAGAAATTTGACTGTATGTTGTTATCAATTTAGTTTTAGATTCTCGAAAGTGAATTCTACTACCAAGTTCAAGAAATGAAATTAGGAAATTTTGAATGAAATGTTTGCAGGAAAGGCCCTAGTCTATGTTAAGTCCACAGCTGCAAAGTGAAGTCATGCTTATGTCTGGGTTCGATTTCCCGTCGATCCATGATTTTTTTTTTTTTAGAAATGGAGTATCACCGTTCCTGTCACATGTAGGGGTGAATCGATTCAAGTAAATGCGAATAAATACTCGATACTTTTATTCAATGCTAATTCAAATAGGTATTGAATGAAATAACTTGAATCGAATGAGTACTTTCTCATGTACGTTTTTGGAAAGGCTGGTGCCAGCATTTGAGAAATCTTGTTTTATTTACGAAACTTTATCAAGAATTCTGATTCAACAGTATTTTTATTTATTAATAAATCTTCAATGCGATTCTTTAAAAATAGCTATCATAATCGTTTTAGTTATATGTTTCCTTTATAATAAAAACTACTTATGTGATTTAAGTAGGTATCGATACATATGACTTTGCCGGCGGTGTTGATGACTTCAGGTAATAGCAGAGATTGCCGGTGGAAGCTAGCCATTCAACACTATGAAAGCACCAAAAATAGTTTGACCTATCGAAAGGCCGGCTCCAAAGGCACGTTTCCCGCCAATTGG
The DNA here is from genome assembly GCF_002204515.2 of Aedes aegypti. NCBI lineage: Eukaryota > Metazoa > Arthropoda > Insecta > Diptera > Culicidae > Aedes > Aedes aegypti. The sequence continues at coordinate 3,029 of NW_018735843.1, read as the reverse complement.
TATATTTGTGCCATTGAGGAAATTGTGTTATTCTGTAAATCGGGTGAGATCAGACGAATTGAATGAGGTGACAAAGCTCGGCTTGCATCCATTTGAGATCAGCTTCGCTATCTATTAGATATGTTATAGGTATCGATACTTTTCTTTGATACTTTTTTTCACATAAAAGTATCGATGCCTTGAAGATAAATATTATCCCTAATACAAAAGCAAAAAATAATAACTTTAGCATAGAACGCTCTCAGTTAAGAAATGTGGAAAGTGTTCTAAGAACAAGCTGAGAAACAAGCTTTGTAATAGTTTGTAACGAATAATCTAAAAATAAGAAATCGTCAAATGTTTCCATTATGCCCTTAATTCCCCTGTACAGCCATATTTTCATCTGAATTGTAAGGCACTCTTTGATATTTTTATTTCATTGAAATTGTGTCTCAAGGTGTTAATACTGGATTACTTACTCCGATAGACCTTAACAAGAAAATTGTAGTTAACAGGGAGAATTTAAAGTTAAAAAATGTTAAATGAACGATTAACACTCCCGAGCAAAAGTCTGGGTTCACCCCTAAAAAACATACAAAAGTGTTTTGTCCCATATCTCTGTGATTACACGTCTATGGTGCATTCGAAAGGCAATGAGTTTTTCTCACTACGTAGGTGTATTACCAAAACATTTTCTTAATTTTGTAAATTAAATTTATACTTAAAGTTGTGACATTTAATAAAAAAACTCACTGAAAAAACATGGCTGATTTCCTTAGCATTGGATTGACCAAAATTCTAAGAAAAATGTCCATTTTTTTAAGTGTGTTTTTTTAAATATCACAACTTTAGGTAAAAATTAAGTATACAAATTCATAAACTGTTTTCGGGAAAATACTTATAAAGTAAGAATAACTTATTGGCTTTCAAATTCGCCATAGAGAGTTTCAATTGGACGTGTAATCACAGAGATATGTGACAAAACACTTGTTCATGTGTTTAGGAGGTGAACCCAAACTATTGCTTGCGAGTGTATCATCTGTGAAAAACACTGCAAAAAAACCTTTTGTTTCCAAAAGTAATTACCTGTATGCAAAAGTAGAAAGTTAGATCTTGAAGTTGCCATGAAACTAGCTGCGTCATTTTGCGTAGAATGGAGATTTTTAAGGTGAAACATGGACTTAAATTCAACATGAATTTGTTTATAACTTTTTAACGATAAGAGATAGAAGGTTTTGCGTGTTCAGCAAAAATGTGTATTTTATTGATCGCAAACAACTTTGTAGAATATTTCAAAAAATGTGAAAAATTCTATTAAAAAGTTATGTACAAAAACGAGTTTTAAGGGGTGTCGAAGACAAAATGCTCCATATCTCATTATCGCGAATATATAGAAATTTGGTGTCTTCGGCAAAGTTGTTTGTAATAACATGCTCTACAACTTTGCCGAAGACTTGAAATCTCTAACATAATTTTTTGAAAAAATAATTTTTTTATCTCACTTTTAGGTGAATTGATCATCTTACCCCTAATACCAAAAGAAGCGCCTTTTAATATCAAGAAACTTCATCGAAGACACCAAACATCTAGAACCAATAGTTTTGAAGTTATTCTATTTTGATCGTGAAATCGATGAAATAAATCACTGTGCATCAGTGGCGTAGCTAGGGTTTTTGGGGCCCGGTGCGGAGTTCGATTTAGGGGCCCTCAAAATTAAGATGAACGCCGTCTAAGTTTAAGTTTAAGGCTCTAATGTGAAATGGACTGTGGAAATGAATGAGAACAAATAGCTTTTAGATAATTACGACTAAAGTGGTTGAACTTATGTTGATATGTTGTTGCAGTAGTTTAATAGCACACATGTCAATTAATAAGCCTACAGTTCTTCTTTGCTCAATTCTTGTTCAGAAATAAATAAGTTTACTGAGAATTACAAAGAGGACTTCCAGTGATATTCTTTAGGAGTTAATTTTGTGATTTTCACAAACTTCTCAAGGATTCCGTTTAAGATATCTTCAAAAAATCTTAGTAGATTTTTTCTAAGGATAACCATAGAAGCTACTTCAGATTTTCCACCATGGATTCCATCAAGGATTCTTTAAGAAATTTTTCAAGAAAATGGTAAGTTATACGCATAATTGTCCCATGTTCCAAAATATGCAATCGAGAAAAACACGTTTAAAGATTTTAACATATTTAGGCCTCGTATTGACCATGTGTGTGGTAAATTAAATTAAAATCTTTACAATATTATTTAGAATAGCGTGTTCATTAGAGTCAAGAGTGTTATGGGAGAAAAGTAAATTTAGCTACGAAATTCAAAATGGGACTGTTATGCCTAGAAATACGAGGTTTTTGGTGAATTTCTACGCATAACAGTCCCACTGATAGTAGTGACTAATTATGTGCTAAGCATACTGCTGTTGATGACCGTTCTTACGTATAGATTTTACCGAATGTAGAGGACGTATATCCTCAAGACTATGTTAAGGCACCTAGTGAAGGCTCAAGTGACATGTGTCAAACGGAGCCACGTGTGGGGAAGTGAAAGTTTTCAGTATGTGTGATAAAAAGAATATGTATGAGTTAGTGAAAGAAAGCGTAAATTAGAGGGTTAGAGGGTTTTTAAGATGTAATAAATTCCTATATCGACTCTTCCAGCTGCAGGCTTGACAGAAACTTGGTTAGCAAAACCATGATATTTGATATATTGAAATTAAGTTTTGGAATCGCCAACACACTTGCCGCTTGCACCGAAGAAACAGTTATTGGGAATAACCCAGTATGTGGCCAGGTTATCAAAAACCTCTTAAACTATTCTTCTTTTGACTTAATTTGCAAAATTCATGAAGTTTGATATGTTGCAAAATAGGTCTCAAAACCGCCAATATAATGGCCACTTCCTCGGGGAACAGGGTATCCAAAACAACCTGGCATGTATTCAAGTTTTCCATGAAGTATTAAATTACCCTTCTTTAGCCTTGATTATGGAAGTTTAGTAGAAAGATTTGATGTTGGTTCAGAGAACCGACAAAAATGTAGTAGCGTAC
>NW_018735842.1:0-38852 GCF_002204515.2 Aedes aegypti | reverse complement strand
AGAGAGATTTTTTTAATGCAAAAAAAATTTTTATAACTGGTGTATATTTTTTGAAAAATCCTTTATTTAGTTGTTCTAACTTTGTTTCTTTAAGTTGTTAACAAATCGAAGAACCGTTTTTGCTGTGGCAGCTTTTTGAAATTTTGAACCATTTTCACATACACCCTTTTGAAAAAGTTAGTCGTGACACTCACTTGAAGATTGATATCGTAAAATGACGATTTGATGGAACTGAAAAAACTGTGCAAGTTTCAGATATTTTGAAATGGTCGATCAGAATCCGACTTACATGCCTTCCGTGGAATCCCCTCAATTTCGAAGTGCTGGGATAAGCTTACAGATAAATTCTTGGGCGGAACTCAGCTCAGGAATATTGGAATAGTTTGGAGTCGTGTCGTTCAAAACAAATTGTACGTTACTGAGCCAATCTCCAAGGGTGGGGTCAGAGCGTTGACATGCCACTGCCGACTCAAACTATCATACATGGCAAATATTCAGCGTGCCTGACTCATTTGTGTGTGATAGTTGTGACTCCGATTATGGAACTTCGTATCACCTGTATGTTAACTGTCCATTTTTGCGCAAAAGCGATTCCAATTACTTAATCCGGAGGGTAATCAAATTGAATCAGCGGGGTTAACATTGATCGGAATGACTCATCTCATCAAAAAGTTCGTATTATCATCTTATTGATGAAACATTTCCAAATCATGAATGGTGCTTTCTGCCTTCTTATATTCATGAGCTAATGAAAGTTAAGATTTTTTGCGAAATCCTGGCGTTTACCTATGCGTAAATTTGTCAACTTTTTCGAAATATGATTTTTAATGTTAAGGATGACATTACCGAGATTTATGTCTCACTAAGTTCTGCAACGATCAAGCAAGAAAAAATGTAAGTTCTTACTAAAAATGACATCGCCAAAAACGATTCGTTGTCAAAACTTTTCTAAGTATCGCTCAATTAGGGCAACATGCCGAATTACTGTCAAGAATGTAAATTTCCCTTAGGAAATTGCCTTACCTTTGGCGTAATTCCGTGGTCATGGTGTTTTTAATTTTATAATAACTCAAAAACTAAATGGCTTGTAAGCGTTTGGCCTTCATATCGGCTTCAGGGCATGATTTTAAGTAGGTAACGCATATTCAGTATTACCGAACGTTATTTACATAGGTGATCAATGTACCCCCATATCAGCTTAAATCAAAAAGTCGCCTAAAACTTTTTTTAACATGCATTAATCGTTCTTAAACAAAATAACAGTATATAGTCTCGAGTATGGGTGGGCAGTTCAATTGTTTCAAAAATATAAATTTGCAACATTTGCATTTTCAAACGAAATAATTAAAGAAACATTCCGAAAATGATCAATGTTACCCCCAGATCTACGGTGCTTGTTAAAACACTTATTAAGTGAAACTGAAAATTCAGAAAAGCCTAAATCTTTAGGACATTCTGTTATTCTTAACCCGCTGTGGTAATGAGCTATAGGCTCTCTTTACGCTCATGCGTTTTGCAGTGCCTTTTTAGGCGCTGTTCGAACTCATTGTGTAAATGGAGCTACATGCTTTCATTCGCTTTCTTTTTCAATTTCTTTCCTCTTCAAGGGACCCCGCTCCTATTAACCTCCCATCTTCCTTTCTTTCCTCTCCCCATCGGGTACGATGATGAAATAGGCTAAATATGGCGATGCATAACAAATCTCCCAACTGGTGGGGAACAGTGCCTTTGGAGCGGCCTTCTGATACCTGATACACAAAAGGTCACTATTTATTCCTTCAAGTCCAAATTTGACACACATACCCTGCAGCAATTATAACACAACATTTCCATTATGAGTCTACACACTATACTGTAGGGTCCTAACAAACTGCATCTCATTTCGATGGCGGTGGCGGTACCACCAATAGAAGAGATGTGTATAGATCTATTTTGTGCGCGCTCGCTGTCAATGCATTGTCGTGGCTTGGAATGGGGATGGGTATCGGGATCTAGGATGTAGCTTCGCCGTGAATTTGAATGTTCTAATAAAGGTTTGCGGTTTTCGGAAACCAAACAATGACCCTTTGTTATTTCAACTCTGCCGGGAGGTCTTGTTATCGATGGCATATGGTGATATCGGTATAAACGAGCGACGACGAATTGAGATATGAGTAATTAACCAGATCATGATTTTGGCGTAGGGGAAGATTTTTCCAAAAAACGACTGAAATAATTTCATTTCAGCTATTAATGATTTTATAAATGCATCAAAACCGTTTTCGCATACTTAATGACTCAAACTCAAATAAGCTATGTTTCGTCAGATGTATTTCAACCCAATTCTTCTCAACTTTTCTCTCTGATCAGAAGTATCAATTATTTCAATTTTTTAAAACTATTTATACAGTTATATAAAACTGTTGAATCAAAACACTTACAGATAAATTGAAGTTTTGATTAAAAAATGCACCAAGACAATAAGTTACTATTTTTTAACATTTAATTGAGAGAAGACATCTTCCATATTTCTGATTGTGATTTATATTAGTTAAATTGTTAGGTGGGTGGCGTCTTATACCGTCTCCCTTAGTCATGGTATGAGAGTTGCTGATCACCATGCGTGCAACCCCAAAATTTTAAAGTTCTAAACCGATGTTTCTAAGAATACAGTAAAAAACGGCATATAACAAAACAAATCAAAAAAATTTTTTTTTCATTAAGCATTTGAACTCGGAAAACAATATTTCCAAATAGATTACCCTGTTGTCAGTTGTTCTTCCTATTTATGCTTTGTATCATGTTTTAAAAACATGACTAATGCAGCATTTTGCTACTTGTTAGTAATAAAGTTAGAGAATTAAAAATTCTTTATTCTCACATGAGAACATAAGTAAGGATGAATGTTCTCTTCAAATATTCGTTCATTTTGGAAATATCTACCAGGATAACAATCTACAAAACATTTTCTATTTCCTTTCCAGCAGTCCAGTCTAATAAAAGTCATTCAAAAGCCACTGTTCGGAAAAAAAAATTCTCGCTTCAATGCGATGTCTTTAGCAACAGTCGACTAAATCCACACTCACACCCTAGGACCGAGCAACTCTCGAAGCATGCCACAACTAAACCCATAAGAAAGGTGTTTGGAAATTCGCTGCAGTAAGAATCAATTTGCGCACGCTTTACAATTAGAAATATGTTTTTTGTGTCTAGCTTTCGCACAATGTTTCCGCTTTTCCGCTTTTTGCCCTTTGCTGCTGCCGAAATTTCGTGTTCTCGGAGAATCAATTTTTTGTCTGACTTTCGCACTTCCTAGAGCCAAAACACTCTGGTTCACACAAGATTGGGATAACCCTGATAAGACATCAAAGTGTTGTGTCCATATCTTTGTGAATTACACATCTAATAGAAGAATATAATGTTGCGAAGAGGCAATAGATTTCATCTCTATCTTCGTCAGGCATTATACAAACGAATTTTTTTTTTGTTTAATCCTAATTTAAAAAAAATGACATTTTTTCAAAATATAAACAGAAAAACATAGCTTTGACTCTAGAAAAAAATCTAATTTATATTCTCTTGAAGAGCATCCCTGCAAAAGTTCGACCAAGACATCTGAAAACTAATTTATTTTTCAATACAAAGTCATTCAAGCTATCGTTCAAAAAGTTTTGGGTCACAAGAAACTAACTTAAAACACGAAAATTCTGTGAAATATCATAGCATTACTTATTATTGAATAAGCCAGGCTTTTGAATTGGTCAAAAACTTATCGGAGATTTTAACAAGAATTATTTACATGCGGCACAGAGAGTTTCAATTACACATGCAATCACCAAAGATATGTTAAGGCTAAGTAGCCTGTCATTCGTTTTGGCAACAATGATGCTTTTCAAGCTTGCATTTTAAAGTGATAAAACTCAGCTTGATGGTTTATAAAGACTTCAAAATGTATCACTGAACGCGCTAACATGCATACAGTATGCTGATACTTTTTCAGACTGTGTCAGTGCAAAACCAACTGATTTTCTTTGATTCGAAATCGTGGGATGAATTAGCAACAATCATCAAACGACGCGTACAAATTTCAGTGACGGCCTACTTCGCCTTAAAACACTTTTGTATGTTTTTGAAGCGGTGACCCCAAACTTTCGCACGAAGTGTCAGTTTCGACCATGGCATGGCTCCTCGAGAAAACAGCTCCTTCTGCTCTCGTGGCGGAAAGCAAACTGTGTAAGAGGACGTGTATCTCTGTGCCCGGAACCGAGTCGGAAGGTAATGGCATTATATACGGTATCAAAGTTAAATTAATTGAAAATATCTAATTACACCAGGAAGCATGAAACTTTTCCGTCAAGCTTCAAAGTGTCGGGGCTGTTCGGGGGAGGAAAACTGACATCACTGGTGCTTTGCCGCAGAATCATCGATACCTTTGACGATACCTACCGCCTGGTGAGCGAACGGGAACGAGGAAAGCAAAAGCCATGAATTGCCGCGAAGAATGCAGTGAATAATTCAACTAATGGCCTTCAAGTCGAATTCTGCATCAAACACTTTTTTCAGTTATACTTGTGACAAATCGTATATGTTATTGATTTTTTTTCAATTCTTTGTTAGTGTTTCATTTCAAACATTACTTCCATTTCTTATATTTAGGTGTTCTGTTTTAACACACATCTTACATTTCCGTTTGCCGCAGTTGTTCAAAATGTTAACAGGTGTTTTTGATTTTACTTAATCGATTTCAAAATTCTGTTTTGAATCCTCTGCAAAATTTTCTTTCCTGGTATTACTACAGCTAGTCCATATTAGTAACGCATTCAACATGGCAGGCCTGATAAATTTGTGTGAAGGTCGAAAGCTTGTTCTCAAAGACAAAGTTTGACTTTCTATCATTAATCATAAAGACATTTCACATATTTGTTACATTTGACCTTGAATGCCCTCAAAATGATATTAAAAAGTTTCAATTTTTTATCCTTATGGCTTCCAAAAAACTCAACTATATATGTCCCAATAAACCAAAAGCTCTTTATTTGAAGCCTTCAAATAGACATGTTCCTCGATGAGGGGGGTTCCAATAAATTGGTCAGATGAAGTTAAGTATAAGACTCATGCTAAGATAAGAATTTAACTTTCAAAAATCACATTAAGGGCATTCAAGCCAAATGTAACAATATGTAAAATGTCTCTAATTCCCTTATTAATAGAAATAAAAACTTTGGTCTTAAGAACAAATTTTTGATATTCAAACAAATTTTCAGGCCAACCATGTTGTACGCTTGTACCAAATATTGATAGGCAGTTGTAATACCAGGAAGAAAGGCTCTGCAGAGGATTCAAAATAAAATTTTGAAAATGATTCTGAAGTTCCTCCTGGTATAATACCAATGATTTTACAATAGAATATATGCAATGTTACAAACATTGGAACAAATGTCAAATGAAATAGTTAATAATTTCTGTCAAAAATCTTTACAATCTTTTATTGCTACGATTAATGCGCTTATATGTTTTAGGTTAAGTATATCAAAGCGTTTTTTTCTCTTATAAGCAGGTGAAATCAAACTCACCTGGTAAAAAAAACTGAACTGCTACGGTAAATGGAATGTAATATGTTGTTAATAAAAATCTAAATTTGTTTTAACCAAATTCGGATGATAGTGCTGTTTAACACAGAACATCTATATAAGAAATGAATGTAATATTTGGAATGAATACTACATTATCTATATAATAAAAATGGAATGGGTGTTTGTATGTCACGAAATGGCTTATAACGGTTCAACGGATTTTGGATGATTCTTTCTCCATTTCTGTTCGTCTAGGGTTCCGACGTGTTTGTGTGTATAAAAAGTTCCAGATATTCACCGGGAAATAATCGCGATAAACGAGAGTGAACGGAACTGTCATTTTGTATGAGATGATTCATAGCGGTTTTCATCAGCCTACTTGATGGCAAGAAAAGTTTGCCGGGACCACTAGTACAGAATAAAAAGAAGTGATCATCTAAAAAGTTTTTTCAAAGTCGGTGTTCAAGAAGGATTACATCGCTAGCTTTCGCTAACGGGTTGAAAAAGGGTCGAAAAATCGAAGGCACGAGTCCAAACAAGGATCAAAAAGGGATTAGTATAAGTGAAAAATAGTAACTGAAAAGTAATTTTCTTTTTATGAGTCAAAGTCTCTTACTTGAATAGCATTCGAAACCACAATGAAATTCAATATATTATTTTCAATTGAGCTAGAATTCCTAAAAACATTTTTTGTTCAACTTTATTAATTTTGAAATGGTTTTTTTTTATTTATATTATTTTTATTTATTTATTAACAAATATTTAGAAAGAGGGGAAAACCCCTTTGAGTGTTTTTCTTTGAAATCGTTCTCAAAAGGGCACAAAACCTCTTTATCTTTTCTAATAACGTTATGAAAAATAACTTAAAACTAAAATGCTCAACCACACTAAGAGCCATAATCTGAGGAGGAGTTTCAGTTACCAAAATGGGAGATGATGAAAAGTTCAAGGGAGGCGTTAGTTCTTGAATTCTGAACACGAAATAAAATAAAACGCAGAACAGTATTATATAATATAAAGAAATATAATTGAAAAGACTTATAAAATTGGAATCATAGAAGTGATCTAGCGGGGCCAGATAGCGTAGCGGTAAACGCGCGCTATTCAGCAAGACCAAGCTGAGGGTCGTGGTTCGAATCCCACCGGTCGAGATATTTTCGGGTTGGAAATTTTCTCGACTTCCCAGGGCATAGAGTATCTTCGTACCTGCCACGATATACCATGCAAAATGGTCATTGACATGTAAGCTCTCAGTGAATAACTGTGGAAGTGCTCATAGAACACTAAGCTAAGAAGCAGGCTCTGTCCAGTGGGGACGTAACGCCAGAAAGAAGAAGAAGAAGGAAGTGATCTAATTCCACTACTGTTTGAAGCTTTTCTTTGCTTTCTTCCGCTTTTGGGCCTTTTCTTTGGCTTTTTTGCTGTAAGTGCAGGCGTTTCTGACGTTCGTCATATCCGTCCAGTCCGAACGCCAAAACTTTTTTAGTTCCAAGTAAACGGCCACCTGCGGTACCAGAGTTTAAATTCAGCAGTTTCAGCCAACTCTTGTAATAGGCTTGCGGTGACTCATTTTCCACAAATCGGGCAGTACCAATGCTAGCGTTATGTTCATTGCAATGAGCAGCCATTTCAATGGTTAGGCTGCTCAACGACTGAACCTCGGTAACGATCTTTTTTCAATTCATCAGTCAGATCCACCGTTAACGCCTCAACAAAATCTTCAATATGTGTTTTGAAGATTCATTGAAATATCTAAAAGGCCAGTTAAATGGTTTTTTATAGCAATCAAAATCGTTGCTGGGCATATCATTTGTATTTCCTGAATATTTTTCGGCCACACGCGATAATGCCGAATAAGCATTTGGATACGCTCGACGGATGTGCTGCTGTTAATGCACAGCACCGATTCCTTGGCTGAAGCTCAATTTGGTAACAATAATTCACCCATTGCGCTGAGCTTTTTAAGATCTAGCAGCTATTCGAAGATTGGCGTCAGTTTTTGCGCCCTAATTGAAATTAATTAGCTGCTGCTGTTGAATGGCAGCACTTTGGCGGGTGTCAATGCCGGTTTTTCAAATTATGTGGCAATCGTCACATAGAGGTACATGTAGGACAAAAAATAAAACACTCTTGGTTGCCGTTGTACTCCAATGCACGCCGCGTAATAGTTTTGGACGCAAAACTCGCACATCCAGGAACCGATCGCCACTGATATTACAGGTTTTCTGTCTGTTTACAATAAACATTGCGAATCATTGACTTTACTATGACGAATCGGAACTAAAACAAAAATTTATGTCATATCAAAATTTCGACACTAGATTAAGAAAATAACGTTTTCAAAACTATATAATATTAAGTGTAAAATTGGTAACAAAATGGTCTACTTCTGATTGACGACATGAAATAATAAAATAAAAGAATATCACGAACACATACAGGTACAGTAGTATCTAAAATCCTTTGAAGTTATCTAATGAGTTTTTTTCCTAGGCGAAATATATTTTTTGTGCAATTAAAAGCTTGAAAGTTCAACCACAAATCACATAAATTTGAATCTACAATGTTAATACGACATGAATGACTATTACAAGTATAATGATCAGAAATAAGTCTTGAACCATGCAAATCAAATTTCTACACCAGCGATAAATTCTTAACCAGGTTTTATTATACATGTAATGACACCATCAACCTTTGTCACACATAATTCCAATTAAGCGTAATATTCCGAATGAGCATCATCTCTGGTTTATAATTAATTCCACGAGTAGCTCCTAATTTTGCTAAACATCAGCTGTTCATTACCAAAATCTGATCATGGGATGGAACCAAACAAATTTTAATAATAAATCCACCGAGAATGCAAATCACATAATAATTTTCTTAGCAGTAGAATTAAATAGAGGGCATTAAAATTCGAAATTACATGTTTCGATAGAATTGATACAGCTCAAACTATCTGTACAAATGGTGAATAAGGTTTGGAGAATAATCCTTTATTGTATTACATGTAAAATACAATGCAACAATTCAGTTACAAACACTGAACATGGAGATATAATTTGAAAAATGCTGCACCAATATTATAAACTCCAAAACCTGCATTATTATAAATCACTAGTGCACACTGGTCAGATCCAAAAATTGCTGCAAAAATTCGCATTCTCATATTTGACAAGTATTGATCATTACAAGTTCTGTGGAACATGTATCAGAGTGCAGACCATTTTTTGGACATGTTCTATCAATATTTTGGTGTTCATAAGAACAAAATATTGACAAAATTGCGGTTTTCCATACAATTTGCAACTTTCAACTTTTCACAAAACAAGTGTTTAGGCAAACTTAGGCAAGATCATTTTTCTCTTAACGATTCCTTAGACTTAAAAGAGCATTCTGGCAAGATATCTCCGCGGGGAGTGGCGGGGAGCGATTTGTATGATATGAAGAAGCTGTCGTTTTAATTATTTCAAGTACCTAATAATTAAAGCTGTGATTTTAATGGGGTTTAACGAACAGACGGAAATAAATTAATGGCGGGAAAAATTAAATCTAGGAAAAATTAGTTACCAGTCGAAAACTCATGCTGAAAACTAAAAATTGCGCTAGTGTTGATGAAAGATGAAAACTTGTGGCTTAAAGCAAAAAATCAAGGTTTTTGGAGATATAACACCTATATAGGGTCAAAAAACAAAGATAAACATTTTTCTTTTGAAAATTTTTGCATGTGTTCATAACTATTCCGTATTGTAGAATGTTTGTTTACTTAGTTTTTCAACAAAAAACATGTTTGGAAATTGAGTTTTTTTGCCAGCTTTTTGAAAACTGGACCATTGTGTAGTGGTCCCGGCAAACTTCGTCTTGCATCATGTCATCAAGTAGGCTGTTGAAAAATGTCATGGTATCTCTATACAAAAATGACATATTAGTAACTCCCTCGTTTTACCAAATTTTCCGATAACTTCCCAAACTTTTTTGTCACACGAATACGTTCGGAGCCCTTCAAGAAGACAACATGAAAGAATTGTGCAAATCGGATGTCGTGTTTAAAAGTTATTTCGTGACATACAAACTCACTCCATTTTTATTTATATAGGGGAGATCCCCAGTACCGGACACTTAAGCCACTAAATTCATAATTTCGAAAAAAATATTGGTTTTATGTGCTCGTGTTACCCATTTATGATAAATATTATCATTTTTATAGTGTACAAAAATAATTGAATATAATAAATATGAATTTTGACATTGCATTTTGATGATGTATTTTAGTACAAACTGATCGATCTTGAAAGGTGGCACCCAATACGGACACAATCTGGAAATCCTCGAATTCTGTAAATTTGAACATCATTGAATGTGTTTACTTTAGGAATAGTTATAATTGTCAATTCATTGCATTTCACAACATTTACAAGAACAATTTGAGTATATCATAGTTTGCAAGATGTCCATCAAAAACTCCTTTCTTATATGATGAAAAATAGCACATTTTACGATGTTGTACTGAATGTTCATTTTTCTTAATTTTATTGCATGTTTGATACCATGATCGACGGAATCCATGAAAAATGAATGTATTTTGAGACACTCGTGCAATAATTACAAAGATATCATATAAACAAATCAGGCTGTCCGAAACTGGGAGACAGGAGGTGCGTAACACAAAATTGTAATTTGTCCATATTTAGTCCAATTATGGTACAAAATACATTCATACTATCAAATTAGGATTATGTTCGAATATGCTTGCGTGATCCAAAGTATTTTTTCATATTCAAAATAATTTACTAAATAGGCTCAAAAATTAAGGCAATATGTCAATTTTTTTGAAATTTTCAATCTTTTGTACTTTTTTAAAAAGGCATGAATATTTCAAGGATGTGTTATTCTATGCAACAATTAGTCTCCATAATAGCTTCCTTTACTACTAATACACCATCTTGATTGGACCATGATTTCTCAATGTTTCGACTTTGTCCGGTATTGGGTGTAGCGTTGGGCAAATTTGACCAGAACATCGATGTTACTGAATCGATTCAAATTCCATACATCGAATCGATTCACCGATAAAATCGAATCATTTGAATTCGATTCGAATGTCAAGCTCAAGCGAAAATTTAGAAAAACAAGCTTTCAAAATAAGACCAAATGAAATTGCATATAATAATATTAAATTCCTCCCGATTGAATGACGAGTGAAATTAAAATTATTATATTAAACACTTCAAGACTGATTCAAAACTCTATGTCAACTCCATGAAAAATTCTAAGCAATTACATCATTTTGAATCGAAACAAATAATCGAATAAAGAAAATCGATTCACTCGATTTTGAGTGCTCCATACATCGATTCAAAAAATCGATTAATCGGAACAAAAAAATCGATTTTCGGAACATCGATTCAAAATCGCCCATCGCTAATTGGGTGCTGTCCGGTACTGGGGATCTCCCCCTAGATAGATGATCCGTCAGTCAAAATTTTCGATCAAATCCACAAAGTTTACGTTCAAAAAACCATTTAGCATATTGAATACACTATTATTTTGGTATTTGATTTAATTCCCAATGTAAGAGATTTATCAATATAGGGCTGAGAGAATGTACATTTATATCACAATTGTGAAACGTATTTGATAAAACGGGTAAATATATGCTCTGTAGAACAAATGATTGATTGAATTCAGCATTCTACTAGAAGGATTTATTTTGTGTAAATCTCTTAAAATATTTATTAGCAATGCTGATTTTTAAAACATTGCACGAGGAATTCACAATTAAGTTCATGAAAAACAAATTTTAAGAGAAACAAATCCAGATAAAACTTCAACATTTTTAGTATGATTAGAATTTATTAATTTCAAACAAATTCTAAACAAAAAATTGAAAAGTTTTGCAAAATGAGTGAGTGGCACAACCAAAAGTAAGACAACCGTATATCCAAATTGAGCGTATTGCTGTTTATAAAGCACACCAATATAAGAAGGATGAGCACCCCACCAAGTTCCAGTAATAGTTTCAGAGAAAATTAATCCTGTAGATTTTTTACGTGAAAATATAATACATTTAGTTTGTTGCACGAAAAACATAAAACCATTATCAAAAAGCCCACTTATCATTATTATCCAAACAAATTTGCATATAATGACGTATTATTTCTCTATTTATATCCAATAATTGAAATTACCTTATCATTAGCGAATTGAACTAAAAAACATTTATTTGGAATAATAGATTATATTAACATGTAAATAAATTGTACAAAAGGGAAAAGAGGCTCAAACAAGATCCTTGAGAAGACCAAAATAACTATTACGGATCAAATTTTGACGTCCATTATGATAAAAATGCATGTTTTCAATGAAAATAAGTTATATAAAAAATAGGATAAAGTTGAAGGAATTTTATAACTATTTACTTTTTGAAAAAGTAAACTAATAAGTACTGAATCATACGCTCCAGACCGACTAAGAAAGTCGAAACAGTGTCCTGTTTTTTGTTGAAAAAAAGCTGAATTTGGGAAGCCAATAGTGCTGTGAAATCACGGGTACTACGACCTTTTCTGAATCCAAATTGACTAGGAGATAAAATATTATTTTATTCAGCACATATCTCAACACGATTAAAACCATTCTTTCCATAAATTTACGAAAGATATGATAGTAAACTTATTGGTCTACGACTATCAGCCAATGTAGCATCTTTTCCTGGTTTAAGTATCCCAACTACTCTAATTGAACGCCATTCTAATGGAATAACTTTTGTGAGAGAAAATGAATTGTAAATTGAAACTAAATAAGCTTTCCCTTCGTGCGGTAATTTTTTAGAACGATAAATTTAATATTGTCAATATCTGGCGCAGTATTATTGGTAATAGATAATGCTAAATTAAACTCATGTATTGAAAATAGAGAGCATAGTTCTGAAAATAACTAATTGACTGTTTGGTTTAAAAATTAATAGATTGGGTACAAAATCTGGGCAAATTTTTGATGCAAATTGATCAATCCAATTATCGGAGTACTCCAATAAAGCAGGAGAAAAAAATTATCATAAATTCTTAAATTTCTTGCTACACAATAACGTAGACAATGAATTGTCACTATCAAGATTCTCACTCAAATGTTTCCAATAATTCCACTTGCTTCTATCTTCCACTCTTAATCTATTACAGTTGACCTATTCGTTCATTTGCTTTAGAACCAGAGACGTTAAAAAACCGTTTCTCTACGCATTTTCATTCTTTCCATCATTAGAGCAAACCTTTCCTAACGCCTGACACATATGCACTCTACTAAGGGCTTATTCACTAATTTCATAACGCCAAAATATCTTAACGCCTTTTGTTTGAATATGTTTCGAATTTTGTATGAGCTGTAACAACTTAAGGGTACCCACCCCTTCAGCGTTATAAAATTAATTAATGGGCCCTAACCATAAAATTATCTGCTCTTTGCCATAAATTACCACCCTACACGCTAACAAACTTTGTCATATAACCTACTAAATCCATGATAGAATTAAGAACTACATCATCAACTATTTTTAACCGGCTACAAAAATCACTGAGCAGTACAGTTAATGTGATCAAGTCCATAGTAGCTTTGACTACATAGCATTGTATTTCAATCCATGACACATGACGTACAGCAAGTGTGATCAAGGTACAACGTTACATTTCAAGAATTTTCCTAGTCAAAAATACTGCACTACTGGTTAAAAAAGAACTAATTTTCATGTGTAGAGTTAAACAGATTAATGTAGTTAGTTGAAAATCGTTGGTGCAGCTCTTATATTACCATGCTTTCAGTAGTTTCTACAATAAAATTTATTTCAGTGTACACCTTCCGGCATGAACTGGCGTAGACGCAGTGGTATATACAGTGCCGTAGCGTGCGGTTGGCCAGGTTGGCACCGCCAAGGCGCCAGACATCAGGGGGCGCCAAAATGCGTGACGCATATGGGCATTATTTGGAGATACATATTAAAATTGTTTTTTTTTCTGAAGTCACAGTATCTAGAAAAACAATCATATACATAAATAACGATAGAGGGCTTATGAAGCTTCACAAGCAAAGTTGTGTCGTTCTTCCTATGTAATTTATTAGCTCTATGTTGAATAATTCATCAATAGAAAATTTCTGAGATACTGACTTTTCAATAAAATAAAACATTCAATAATTTTGAAAACAGTTTTTGATAGCAATGATAAATCAGCTTATGCTTACTTGAAAAATAACCATAAAATTTTAAACTGGAATAAAATTCTATTGACTGGTAGTTAAAACTGTACGATTCTACAAAACTGCCGGAAGGATTTTCAAATTACTCGGCACATTATTTAAGCATAAAGCATAAGCATAGATGACCGTATAATTCGTAGTTGCTACTCCGTGATTGACCAGAACAATCGAAGTTGCACAGGAAATTAATGAATGGGGCTTGGGATTAGCTTACCATTCTTCAATGTGCACAAATCGAGAGCTCAAATTTAAAAGTCATAACGGCGCCGGCCACAACCTTACGGTCATCGGGGAAGGGAAGGAATGTTAGTGTGACTACCGTTGTTACTAGAGACCGAGATCACCTCTGCATCTCCACGGTTGTCATGGTTAGTGGGATAAGGTAAAGATCTGGAGTCACCAATGTTTGGTGATGCGATCCATGATATAATCACGCCTAACCGGATTCGCGAAATAATTCGATAATCGCATTGTACGCCGAACAAGTGTTCGTCAATCGCCCACGCAAGAGCAAGCGACGCGATCAATAGATAAAACACTACTAACGATCCGCGGCGCTTTTTCATTTCTTTGAGCGAACGACGCACATGTTTGATCCTGCCCTTATTACCCGCCCCCGCAGGAGCAAGCGTCAAGGTCGTAGGATCAAACACTACTCCTCAAATTACTCTGCACATTATTTCCTCAAAAATAAGTCATAAATACCATCTATAGCCAATATCGTAAAAGAATACTAGGTGGGTTCCAGACAGAATTTTGAGCAGAATTCTTTGATATGGTTAATGGTGTTCTCACAGAACCTCAAGCCAGTTTTGCATAAAGTCTCAAAGAAAAATTTGATTCAATCCTGCGCACAATTATCACAGTATCCCGAAAAGAATTATGAGATACCTAACATTAAAAAAAGGATATAAGTGAAAAAATGGAATAGGGTATTTTTGTAACAACAGATTCTCAAAAACAATGCTCAGAACTGACTTGACAGAGTTCGGTATTTAATTCACTTTTAATATATTTTTAATGAAACTTCTTTTGGTATTTTGAGTTTTTCCTGAAAATAAAATCTTTAACTATTTTACATAAACTTTTTGTGAAAACTTTAAACTCTTTCATTCCAATTTATAACGCAACTTTGACATAAATTCTTTAAACTCATTCTTGTATAATTCAAGGCAAAAGTATTCGACATAGTTTTGATATACAGAGAATTTATCGAGCACTTATTAAATATATGCTGCAACTGACCCTCGTTTTTTAAGTCAACAAGATATTGTTATGAAAATTTATAGAGAAATAATAAAGTAGTGTCTTCTAATTCGTCTTTAACCATATAAACAGTAATTTTATTTACAATTGTTTAAAATAATCTGAGGATGTTCAGACAGTTCATATGTAAAAGAAATTTGAAAGATTTTGTATGCCTTCTTGCACAAGCCTTATAGTATTTATTGAGTTTAATCATGCTATTTTTTGAGAATTTCCATGAATTATAATTACAAGAAACACTATAGAACTGTGGAAAGAATCCTTGATAATTTGAACTAGGGGCGCTCAAATCGCGGTTCGCCAAGGGCGCCATAAGGCCACGCTAAAGGTCTGGGTATATACGGTCTACTGTGGGATCCAGTTTAATACATCATCAATTCCTCCCCTTCCCCTCATTTGTCAGCATTCTGACGTGGCAGGCGGCATTATCGCCTAACAATAGAAGATCACCAACACTTATACACTGATTAGTCCCAAGAATTCATCTGGTGGTATTCTTTTGTAAGTGCAGCCGATCTGGCGATACTGGAGCAGCAACCACGGGCGGCCGTTCAAGCTGTCGACCGATATTTAGACCTTTCAGGAAATTCGTCGATATATTTAAGAAAGGTAAAAAATTCGCTACAGCAAATGTTTGCAAACTATTTACCCAGGTGAAAAATCATTAAATAAAAGGTTAAATTAAGGAAAAAGCTCGGGTGAAAGCGAAAGAGCAAAACCTCCAGCCTCTCGGGGTTGACTGCTGTAGAGTCCTTTCGTAGTCTTTTTCGCAGCACGAACACGGCGCGTTCCGCCAAACGTATAAAGATAGAGATCCAGTCCACGGTTTATGTAGGACAAGTTTTTCAATTTGACAAAATCAGCCCTAAAGAAAGTCGGTAAAAGTTGGATGCCGACTGAAACGATTTTAATTCCGATGTTTTTACAACGTTCGTTCGGTGGAAGTGAATGCAAATTATGGTACCCGCTCGGGATGGGTCGGGTAGAGGGAGTGCTAAATCAGGATGGAACTTTATTTTAATTATACTGTAAGGCTTGCTGGGCTTTTTTCGAATTACACAAATCTGTACTTATCATGTAGTTTTTCATTGTTACAATGTGTAGGGGGAAGGAGTAGAAGAAAAGTGAACCCTCCGCAGAATGGGAAAGCAACACGAAAATAGGAATGATAGCTGAAACCAGATAGTATGGAAATGAAAGGTGTAATTTGTAGTCCTTTATGCAGTTTATAAATACTTATTTCCTAACCCCTCTTAAAAAATCAAAAAAATTTGAAACAAAGATATTCCCGATCAGATTTGGTAATCTATCTTTACTATAGGGTGTCCCAGAAAGTATGGGCACGATTTTACCATACTGCCATTTCAAGTCTAGTGCGGATAAAAATCTGATTTTTACACATTACCAAGTAACCACAAGCATTATAACATTGCACGTATTCTATGCATTTCAACACCATTCGTGCAACATTGCTTTTATTCAACAAATTTCAAGAGCTGTCAAGCAACAAAGCATTAACCCTACATTACAAATGTATCTATGCACTAACATCACTTTATAAATTGTACTGCTGCATTAATGTTACTTTATAAGTTGCTTCATTGCTTTATCGTCCTTTTTGCATTAATTTAACTGTAAAAGTGCCCTTTTTCACTTTTAAACTACTTAATGGTAGGCTTACGGCAATGCAGCTGCATTATATATGCAATTATATAATGCTCCATGGTTACTTGGGTATGTTCTGGCACTCAAAGTTAAGTTAGATGCCTTTCCCCATACAAAACCAAACGAAAAAACTTCTGCTGATCAACTGTGAACAGGATCAAAGTAGGTAATCCATTACCAGGATTTTTCGATCACACGTATGATAAAGTTCGCAAGCGGCAGCTGCTGACTTCATACTTGAGAAGGCTTTTTAGCAAAGCTATTTTTTGATTTTCGCTATTATTTTCCAAAGCATGACCCGGAAAAGCAATGTGAATTCATTAATGCCATTTTGTTTCATATTTAAACTTTGCACAAGATTTCGACTCCTTTTTGAAAATTTATTTGCTCCCATGAACCCATTGTGATAAATTGATTTAACATAAATCTGGCGCACCATTTCTGGAAAATTTTACAAGCAATCACTTCATTACTAATTAGCGTTGCATATCCAATCACTTTGTATGGCCTTTAAGGCAATTTCATGCGAATAATCGATAGTCCATAATTGGAACACTTTTATGGCAAATGCTGGGAACACTATTGCCATTATTGGCACAAAGGCAATGATTCTAAAAACCAAGTTTAACTAAAAGCTTCTAATTTAAGTCAATTTAGTACTAAATCTGTATAATTCATCTGTTTCACAAGGCTTCAAACTAGCAAATATCACTAACAAGTCATACTTACGTTTTAGAAAAGCGTTACTGTTGATTTATTGCCTCCATAATTGGTACACCTACCCTGGCTAGAGTCAGCTTGCTGTTGTGTGCGATAAGTGCAATTTTTCGACATCTCGACAAAAAAATACCGTGATACAAAACGGCGTCAATATCCTGGAAATTCGATTTTCTAAATAAAGCAAACAATGCTGTTTCAAATGATTTAGTATAGGGGGAGGTCCCCAGTGCGGACAGCACCCAATACCGGACAAAGTCGAAAAATTGAGAAATCATGGTACAATAAAGATGGTGTATTAGTAGAAAAGGAAGCTATTATGGAGACTAATGTTTGCGTAGAATAACACATCCTTGAAATATGCATGCCTTTTTAAAAAAGTTAAAAGGTTCGAAAATTTTTAAAAATTTGACGTTTTGCCTTAATTTTGAGCCTATTTAGTAATTATTTAAGATATGGAAAAATAATTTGAATCACGCAAGATGTTCGAATCTAATCCTTATTTGATAGTATGAATATATTTTGTACCAAAATTGAACTAAATATGGACAAATTACAATTTTGATTGAACGCTTCCTGTCCCCCAGTTTCGGACAGCTTGATTTGTTATATGATATCTTTGTAATTTTGCACCAGTGTCTCAAAATACATTCATTTTTCATGGATTTCGTCGATCCTGGTATCGAACATGTAACAAAATTAAGAAGAATGAAAATTCAGAACAACATCGTAAAATTTGCTATTTTTCATCATATATGAAAGAGGTTTTTGATGGACATCTTGCACACTAAGAAAAACTCAAATTGTTCTTTTAAATGTTGCAAATGCATTGAACTGGCAATTATGTACTATTCCTATAGTAAACACATTCAATGATATTCAAATTCACATAATTGGAGGCATTTCCGGATCGTGTCCGGTATTGGGTGCCACCTTTAAAGATCGATCAATTTGGTTCTAAATATATAAATGCAATGTCAAAATTCATATTTATATTATCAATTTATTTTTGTACACTATAAAAATGATAATATTGATCATAAATGGGTAACACGAGCACATGTAACCAATATTTTTCGAATTATGAATTTAGTGGCTTAAGTGTCCGGTACTGGGGAATCTCCCCTAAACAACATATTTGGGATGGTACACAAATTATGTCACGCTAAATTTCAACTTTTTTGAACCCCCCCCCCTTGTCACGTTTTGTATGAGTCCTCCAATTTTTTGTAAGGCTTGTCACGCTTGGCTTGACCCCTCCCCCCCCCCCTCGGAGCGTGACGTAATTTGTGCATGACCCCTTTACTGCATTATGATTTCCTATGATTTGGAGGATGCTCAGCTCGAGGTGTTGTGATGATGAATACCATTATGAGGATTTACTATTTCTTCAGTAAATTCTCAAACATTAACTCGTAAAATGACCGAAAATTATAAATGAAAAATAAAATGACAAAATTACTAAAGGAATTCCTTGGCGAGATTTTTTGGCAAAAATAATAACACATCTTTTCAAGGAATTTCAGCCTGGCTAAGTTTCCTTCAGAAGGATGACAGAAATTGAACATGG
Source organism: Aedes aegypti (assembly GCF_002204515.2). Classification (NCBI taxonomy): domain Eukaryota; kingdom Metazoa; phylum Arthropoda; class Insecta; order Diptera; family Culicidae; genus Aedes; species Aedes aegypti. The sequence continues at coordinate 19,835 of NW_018735842.1, read as the reverse complement.
TATGAAAGTTCAACAAAGTCGACTATAGTTTTTTTTTCATTTCAGAATAGGTAAATCTTTCTTCGATTTTGTTTCAATTGTTTTATGTAATTTCGCATGATTCTAAACTAAACTATACAACTCTAAACTGCATTCGTCAAAGAAAATTTATTACGTTTTCCATTCTTAAGAAATTCCATTTTTTGTTTGACTTATTAGAACAGATTTGTAGTAGCAACATGTTTAAAAACACCTTTGATATTTCTTGAAGAATTTAAACAAAAACAAATCCCTTAAGGGATTTTGAAGGGTGGCTTCCGAACTTGAATTACAAATCTCTTGGAAATTAGTCGAATTATTTTGGGAGATATGTTCATACTTTCATCGTGAATTTCTCCTGGAGGACAACCATTCCTTTTATGCTTATTTTTCAACCACATAAATATCGATACTAAAATATGATCCCGAATTCAATTCAAAACAAATTCAACATTTTAAAAGATCATAAATTTTATGATTCTGTAAAGTCTAGACTAGATTTCTGTAAATTCCTTGAAACAGTTTTCCTATAATTTTTATTACAAATTCTTTTTGAGTGTTTTGCGAAGGCCCAAATAGTCCGATTCATTTTCGCGCGCTCGGAGTGTTTTTCGGTGGCTTCGCTCGCTTGGGTAGTGCTTTGCGAAGACCCAAGCTGTCCGATTCATTTTTCGCGCGTTCGGAGTGTTTTTTTTTTTTCATTTTATTTTCCTGCTTATACGTGTTGACGTTGTTCAGTCGAGGATGGATTACCAATTGGTGAGCTCGTTTCATGCTTGTAATAACACATCTGTATCATAAACGATTTTAATGAATTTGTTGAACAAACTATGAATAGTCGTCACTTTAAGTGTTGACATAAGCGCTTATTCATGTTTTATAAAATTTCGAGATTCAAACCTTTGAATAGTTCGATGTTTAAGATGTCGACGCATTAATAGATAATTTTTAAACCAGAGGTTACATGAATCGCATCACTTACCAAGGTGAATCCTGATCATGTAGCTTTGAAGCCCTCCCACTAACAAAACTCCTTCCCGTAGCAACCATGAAGATGCAGAGGTATACTCGGTCTTTAGTAACAATGGATGTCACACTAACATTCCTTCCCTTCCCGATGACCGTAAGGACGTGGCCGGCGCCGTTATTGACATTACTAATTTCAGAGTCCTTGAAAATGTACATTGAAGTGGGTATGCTACTCCCAAGCTACATCTGTTGGTTCCCTGTACAATTTCGATGATTCTTGTCAATCACGGAGTAGCAATTACTAGAGTTTTCAATCCCGGGAACATTTCCCGGGAATTGAGATTTCCCGGGATTCCCGATTCCCGGGAAATGATTTTCTGTTTCCCGGATTCCCGTATTTCCCGGGATTTCTGTAGTTCCGGGAAGCTCTATTTAAATACAGAATGGACCATGTATATTCAGTTAAAAACTATCGCCCAATTTATGTTTCATATCATACCAAACAATGTCCTCACTAGAAGAGATACGATGTGTTTGTGAGTTAAAATATTGGTGAAAACCAACCGAAATAATGGAAGAAAACGGGATGTATTTCACTGACATTTTATAGGTGATTTCTACATGGCTTACTTCACTGCCTACTGGTTGGCAATATAACGTTTACCGGGACAACTAGTTGGCAATACAATATAAAGAAATTTTCGAATAATCTATTTCACGATTTGAGTAGAATTATAAAGTTTTCAAGGTTTCTACTTGTTTGTTTTTTATTTTAGTTTTGTAAAGATTTTTTAAATGTTGGTAAATATTATTTGAACGATACCTCCACATATAATTTTGCTTAATTTCATAAACTTTTTTGTTAAAAAGCCTAGCAAAATACGAAGCAAATATTTTTGGAGGAACCAATCGTGCAAATGCAATGGGTTAAAATAAAACATACATAAAATAAGACATTATTTCAAAAAACTACATCAAATTAGTACAGTCGAAGCTCGTTATAACGACAACTTTTATAACGACAAAAGCTCTCTATAGCGACATTTTCCGGTCCCATGAAACACATTTCGATGTTATAACTATTCTCTATAACGACTTTCCTCTATTGCGACGGTCCCTAGCGATGTCGTTATAACGCGCTTCGACTGTATAACTTTTACGTTTTTAGAATTTCTCGGGATCCCGGGAATTCCTGAGAAATGATAATTTTATTTCCCGTTTCCCGGGAAGTCAATTCCCGGGAAAACTGAAAACTCTAGCAACTACGAATTGTACGGTCATCAATGTTCATGTCCATGCTCATGCTCAATTTTTATTACAAATTCTTTTATGAAGTTCATCACCAGCTCTTCAGAATCATTCAATTCACCACTAGCGAAAATATTATGAATAATCTCTTATCTTTCGTGGTTTCGCTTTCTTGAGAAACATTGTACAAAAATCTTTTCAAATGAAAAAAGCAACACTTTAAAGAATCTAAATTGAATAGGTAAATTCTTGGATTCAGTGAAATCTTACATTATGATTGTTACCATAAATACATTCTTAAAAATACCGCCTATTCTTTCTTCTTAAGGCGAAGTGGGCCGGCATTCAAATTTTTACGCGTAATCGGTGATTACGGCTGATTCATTTCACGATTGCAAATTAAGGAAAATGGGTTGGTATTGCTCTGACATAGTTGGAAGTCTAAGAATACTTTTTGTACGTGATCGCGCATAGTGATACTTTTCTGAATCAATATGAACTAAGATGATGACTGAATTTAATTACTTTGAAGTTTTGAGTCGCAAAGTCAACATGGCTGTTAAAATATATGACGGGCTACTTAGCCTTAAATTTTCACAACTGTTGTGGGTTTCGTGGCCGTGCGGTTAGTGTTAGCAACCATGAGCCGCATAGATCCAAGGAGTGTGGGTTCGATTCCCATAGCAATTCGAAAACTATTCGTCAGAAACATATTTCGACTGCACCACTGAGCATTGCATGCTAGTCCGTTGTCTAGTGTGGTACTTCTTTCAATGAACATTAACATTTTGGTGTCTTTTACCTCGACCACAATAATTAAAAATGGTTCCTTCTTCAGAGATTATTTGGATTGTCTGAAAATAGGAAAACAAATGGTTTCTACATCGATCTGTTCGCCATATTATCACGAAATTCCGTAGTACATGAGTACATGTTTATGTTTGAAGATGTTAGAAAAAAACCTTAAGTAAAAATTCCGGTGAATTCTTGTATTTTCCGAAAGGAATTTTGTGAATTCTTCCGAATTAAATATAAGCTGAAATCATTCAACAAAATTCTTTAAAAGTTTTACAATGTTTTTTTGTATGTTACTCTAGAATCTGTAGAAAAAATTGAAAAAAAAAAATGAAATATTTCTGGAGTAGTTTTTGAAACAAAAATTGAAAATAGACAGATACAAAGACGTTATCAATGAAGGAATCCTGGGATTAACATTGGGAAATTTTGGTAGACTAATTTCTCAAACCTAAAAGAATATATAATGAAATTTTCGGTGCAGTTTTTGCAATACTAAAGAAATTTTTCGAACATTTTTTTGATAAGATCAGAAAGCCTAATGAAACTTCATTGAAAAGCTGTTTAATAATAACTACTAACCTCAGGAATTATTTACCTTGGGAATCCCAGGAGGAACTCAATAAAAATTGGTTCTTGGAAAGGCAAAGTACGGAAATAATTCATAAAGAAATCCCTGTGGGAATTCTCAGAAGAATTTCCCAAAAACAAATGATTAAATGACTGAAAAGTTCTTGGAGAAAATATGAGGGATACTCCTTGCGAGTTCTTCGGAAGAATTTTTGATGGACTTCTTACTAGATTAGACAAAGCATGAATATTTTCCGTAGTGCAAATTTCAATTTACTAATACTCAGTATAGTGACCTCAAAACAATACCTAGACGTCTTAAAACTCCTACATGTTACGATTAATAAATTCAAGTATCTCATATGCCTTGGCAGTTGTTGCAACTATTTGCTGAACGAAAATCAATTTGCTGTTCAAAAGAACTACGAAATGCTCCACGGTGGAAATCGGGTGATATTGAGACAACCAAATGTAACACTGACGAAGTTTTCTATGGATCATTTTTTATTATTTAACGTTCACGAATCCGTCAACATCAAAACTTAAAAATCAGTTGTGTGTTGAAAATTGAAGTTTTTTCGATAAAAATGTGTTCACTGTGTTTCGATTAGAAAATAGAATACAGCGAACACATTATTTTCGTGTAAATTATCTTGATTTTGAACAAAAAAAAACTGCTTTTGGAAACTTTGATATCAATGACGGATCCAGCCCCCTTAACAATCAATTAAAATTCGTTATGCTACACACCTCACAACCAGAGCCGAGCGCATAGTTTTGCTTCGTGTTTGACGGCGCTTCTGCAGGTCTTGTTGCACAAAACAGTATTTCAAGCAGTATGCTCACCAGATGATAATGATGTGAGCTCGGTGATGTTTTTTAATGTTTTTTTTTCTAAGTGTTAAGTCTGTTTGTCTGTGGACATACTGTATCCGAAGTCAACCGTATTCCTCTTTCGGCAAAATGGGTTGACGCAACATTAGATTACATTACATTCAGCATGTTCCATCTCACCAAGGCGTCAATATCAGCTTGCACGGCACCGACGAAACTACACGAAAGAAATTCAAATAATCCACGAACATAAGTTTTGGGGAAATACTTAAATAATTACCATTTTTTATTCCTTACTTTTATTTGTTAGGCACTCCGTGCACTTGGCCGCTACTATGCCGATGTAGCAGCAGCACCATCATGGGCGTCTCAAAGCTGATCGGTGCGACATCCACAGCATCCTGCCGATCAGAGTGCTGCAAACGAGAGTGCTTTCCTACCACACTGATAACAGTCTCTCTCAGTTTTCACCACACACTACACATATATTTTATCCATCCACACTGACAACAGACAATTGTAGGGGGACTGGGGGTAGTTTGCCCTTCTTCTTCTTTCTGGCGTTACGTCCCCACTGGGACAGAGCCTGCTTCTCAGCTTAGTGTTCTTACGAGCACTTCCACAGTTATTAACTGAGAGCTTACTATGCCAATGACCATTTTGCATTCGTATATCGTGTGGCAGGTACGAAGATACTCTATGCCCGGGAAGTCGAGAAAATTTCCAACCCGATCCGACCGGTGGGATTCGAACCCACGACCCTCAGCTTGGTCTTGCTGAATAGCTGCGCGTTTACCGCTACGGCTATCTGGGCCCCGTAGTTTTCCCACGTTAAGGAAAACAGCGATTTTAGATGTGAAGAACAGTATATTATGCTCTTTTTTATTATGGTCGGCTAAACAAACATTTTTTCTATCAAACAGTAGAAACAGCTGTCCATTTTAGCTTTTCTAGGGTTTATAAATTAATTAAAAAAATGCTTGCTTAACTGCATATGTATTGTTTTGCGGGGTAAAACGCCCCGCTTCGGTGATACTCGGGCTGTAAACATACGCACACAATCATGCTTGCTTATCTGTTGCATACATCGGGCGTTTGTTCAGATGTTATTGCCCAATAATAGTATACATGCTGATGCTAAAATGAACATTTGTAAGGTTCCAATTCGTGCGTAACTTTAACGTAGCATTACGCTAGGTAGAATTTGAATTCCAACGGCTGTTTTGGTGTTATGAAATAGGGGTGGGCGTTTTGCCCCACGAGTTGATTAAAGTTTAGGTCCTTCGATAAGCTTTTTAAGGACAAATTCGAAGTATTTATTGCATGTAATACAAACTATGACAGTGCACAAGTTGGCTCTCGGCGATAGTTTCAGAAATTTGGATATTCATCGACCTAAAAAAATGACATAGAAAATCACACAAAATTGCAACGAAAACAGCGAAAAACGTTTTTATACGTTTTTATCGATTTTCTTGAGAAAAACACATAAAAATATATTAGGAGAAACATTTTTATCAATTTTCTATGATCTAGAGTGAAAAAAATCATTCTAAAACACATCGTTCGTCCAAATCGATGGTGGCGTGCCCCCAGTTCCCCTATCCGTATTGAATTTTAATAAAACCAGACCCATTTAGTATTAGCACACTTCAATCGGAGCACACTATTTATTTTCGCTCGAGAAGCTTCCCAAAAAAGTACTCAAAATCGTCTATCATATCGTTTCTATAGCTACACAGCTACAGAATCTATTTATATCATAGCTTATTGCTATTAGCTATTTCTCTCATACCGAACAGGTAGAGGAGAGTGCTGCCGCTGGTCCAGTCCATATCCATATAAAATAATTACTTTGGAAAAATTGTTTCAATCGTTTCTCTGTTTCTATTCTCGATTCTAGTACGAATACTCGATTCTACAACATTCTGAATCATGCCGCACGACAGTGTATTATACATCATTATCAAAAGCTTTCTACACATCCTTTAGTCTGATCAGTTGGCGGTGTAAGCGCTGTTATTCGGTTAAAAGCTCTACTTGTCAGAAATAATAGTATTCAATATTGCATGCAAGTCTGATAAAATATCACATACTACTTCTCATTGAGCTTTATCAGGAAAAAAGCTTCTACTCTAATTTAAATAATTATTTCATGTTTTTCATTTCATGTCGCCTGTTTTTTAATTTTTAGTTCTGTTTTTAGTCGATGAAGGCTAATTACAAAATTTCATGGAAAAATACATGTAAACATTCACTCGCGACGGTGATTTCGAACGTAATTTATTCTTAATCTTACACCTGTTTGTTAGATGTTTCAGTCACAAAAATAGGTATATCCAATACATTTTTAATACAAATGCAGCTATTCGTCTTGAAAGTGCTACCTCCGCTTTTGTTTAGTCTTACTCGTTAAATCGACTACTTTTTTCTACAAAAAATTTTAGAAAGTGGGAAGATAAATTTTCGATGTGTGTCCACCCACCTTATGAATATAAAAAGAGTAAACTCCGCTTCAGTCAGCTGTTCAAGATTAAGAAATTTGCATAATCATCGTTACTCAACGATTGAGTAGAAAATTTTTACCGTGATACATTCTTCATTTGTCGTCATATATTTATCGAAATTTGAAATCCTGAAATTGTCCACCTTACGGCTTCTTGCAGAAGCAGAATTAAATTTAGGCTGGCATCTATGAGGTCACATTAGCTACTAAAGTTTTCCTTTATCTTTGCTAACGATTTATCAGTGTCTTGGCAGTAAGAACAAACATATGTAGTATGACTTGATAATAAATCTTCGAGATATAACCGGGTATGACCTTTCTTTCTTCGTATGAAATTCTTATTAGTCTCCAGATTTGCCTACACACTCAAACTGTTCGGTAAAGACTACGGGATGTTTGAACTACCTAAGAAGTCAGTAAACTAAGGAAAAAATGAATTTCACTTTTGTCAAACCGTCATTACTTTTTAACTCGTGATGGGAAAACCTCTAAACATATACCGTCAAACGGGGTGACTTGTAAAACATTGTAATTTACAACTAAATTTCACTATAAAACACAAATTGCAAAAGAAAATTGGTTTTAAATCGGTGCTTCAATACGTGTGACGCACAATTCAAGTAGAGGCCACGATTAAAGCTGTTATTATAAATATGTTTATACAATAAACATATTTTTTCTAAATGTCTTGAAAACTGATACTTGATGGAAGTTCAAAATCGTGACCTGAAAACATGGGATAGATTAATTTACAAAAGTAATACTTTACATGTTGCTTCTATAACTAATAAGTGATAATATGACGAATTTTATTTTACGAAATTGTAGCATCAACTTTTTAATAAAAATAATTTTTATATAAAATGTACCTATGCGGGGTGACTTGCAACACTTTATTTTTTAAGCAATTTAGAGTTTTATAAAAGTTAAAAACTTTTGTGTTAGGTCTACTTTATAATCAAAAGAGTAATAATTCATCAATCAACTACAAACACGCGTTAAAAATATTGTTCAGTTAAGATATTAGACCATGACGATTTAACGCCTCTTTTTCCCATACAAAAGTAGTTCAATTTTTTCATACAGAAAGGTATTCATAACGCTCTTGTACTGGTTCGAATGCTTTAAATACATGAAGAACAATATTTATCAAGTGTGACTAATAAAAAATATCAACATTTGTTGAAAAAAAACTAAAAAAAAATCACCTTTTTGATGACTTTTTGATATGACAAAATAATTCCGATTCAATCTTTTATCATCTTATTCTGTAGACGGCCGGCTATTCAAATTCTACAAGGAATTTAAATTTTAGGACGACGTTTAGATCATGGTTTTGGTTGATTGAAGTTGAAAAGTGTTGCAAGTCACCCCGTTTGACGGTTATAACGAATTCCATGTCAAATCGATCAGTCACAGAACTCGACTATCTTCGATTTATTGTACATTTTACACATGTTTTCGGTATGGTAGAAACAATGTTTTCCATAATCTTATGAAAATGACCTTTGAGTTTTTGCATAAACATTATTGAATAATTCGAGCTCTGAAACTGTTGATTTTTAAATTAAACGATCTATGGCGAAGTTGTAGTGAACCGTTTGGGTTATAAGAATTTTCATGGTAAATTGAAAAATAAAACTTAGTTTTTAAATTTTACAAAGACCCCATATTAATTTTTTTAATTTTCGTCATAGAATCTTGATTGAAAATAGATGTTAAGAACAAAATTTTGTGATGGAGACTTTTTATTTGTTAGATTCAAATATGAGCCGCATATTTTTTTGGGATTTCAAGTCCCCCCTCCCCCTCTGTCAAGCTTTTCTCAATAACTAATACACGCACTGCCATAGTTTCGTAGAAACGCCTCCATCAAATGACCCTTAAATGTTAAAATCTCCAGAAGTAGCCATTTTTGAGTAATTTCAAAGTTGAGAGTTATTTTAAGATTCTTATTTTATCATCAAAACGTACTTATTTTATATTCAAAAAAACAGATTGGAACAATGGCAAATAAAATAATTAATAATTTTAGATGAAAATCGTTGCAATCTTCTATTGCCACGATAAATGCGTTATATATTTCGGTTAAATGGTTTAAGTAAATTGAAAGCGTTTTTTCTCTTATAAGCAAGTGAAATGAACTCACCTGTAAAAATAACTGTTAACAAAATGTTAATAAAGCTCAATTTTGTTTTACCACATTAGGATGGTAGCACAGACAAACAGATGTAACACTTAAGAAATTTTCATCGACCACACATTTAACGATTATTTCAAATTTGCTATGTTACAAATCTCACACCCAAAGAGCATGCATCGTTTTTCTTCGAGTTTGACGTTTCACACTATCGTCATCTGCAGTTCTTGTTGCACAAAACAGTTTTCGTGCAATATGCTCACCAGATGATGATGGTGTAAGCTGGGCGATGGATGCTAATGGAATTTTCTCTAAGTGTTACGTATGTTTGTCTGTGATGGCAGTGTTGTCTAACATAACATATAAATGTAATGTTCAAAATAATGCTAAAAATAAAATAAAAAAGGCTAAAATCAGTGCTAAAAAATGAATCATATCCAATTAATTATATCAAAATTTATAGTAACCATCGAAGCATCGTACATAATAGTAGAGTGGTTCAAAAAATCATTTTTGCTCCACACCGCTAATTCGATTCTGGATCAAATTCTGAGTGTCCTCCCAAAATTTGAGCTCATTTGGATGAAAACTGAGACTGCACAAGCCCTTTAAAGTATGTATGGGAATTACTATGAAAAATGCAACCAATTTATTCAATCGGCCATAGTGTTTGCCCATGTGCTCTTGGGGGTTAGAGCTACGTTGATACTGTGAGATACATCCATCAGCTACAACTTTGCCGAAGACCGTTTTCAAATCGGATGCCTCAGTAATTAGTTATTGATTTATATCTAGTCGCAAATTCTACAGCAGTGCTCATTTAACTTCTGAACAGGCAACATTGCTGCACCTGGCGCGAAAGATAGCACGCACAAATCATGCATGATTTGCAAACAAATTTTGTTGTATAATCTACCGAATCCATGGTAGATTTAAGAACTGCACCAACGATTTTCAACCGACTACAAAAATCTGTTAAGTTTACTATAATCTGGTGAAAATCACTGAGCAGTGCAGTAAATGTGACTATGTCCATAGTAACTTCGACTACACAGCATTGTATTTCGATCCGTGACACCCACCGTACAACACAGTGTGATCAAAAGTATAATGTCAAACTTGTCAAATCTAGAATGTTTCTAGTCATTAATACTACAACTGTAGTTAAATAAACAGAATATATTTTCTTGAGTAGTGATGTTGACTATGTTTCGGTAGAGTTAACAGATCAGTGTAGTCCAGTACTTCCCAAACTGTGCGCCGCGGCGCCCTGGTGCGCCGTAGAACTTTTCCAGGTGCGCCGCGAGTTGATCCCTACCAAACTTGAAAATAAGCTCATAATCTAGTACGTGCTCAATATTTTAGATATTTAATAAAAATGTTGAAACAATTGTAATCAGGTGAAAGTTTACCTAACAACATTCAAATTATGTGATGACATCGATACTGATCCTTTCATAGTTGTACTCAATGACTTTCATTGAACATTTCGATCATTTTTCTGATATATTGGCTTCGTTATTTGCCTAAAAAACCTTTTTATAGGACTAAGATGTACAAGTAAGAAGGATAGTGGATTTAATTTTGTAATTTTGAAAACATTATTATTTTTATCCGAATGTCGAGTAGGTTTCTGGAACGATGCATTTTCGTCAGGTCGAAGAACCACATTTTATATTTTTCTTATGAAAGTCTACCATTTTGTTTGATAGTTTTAAACGATTATACCCATTTATCACCTTCTCTACTGATTTTTAAATTAAATATTATTTCACCTTTTCAATTATCAATAATCTAAAAAATAGAACTACATGTCAAAAAGTAATACAAAAACAAAAACAAAATAAATAAAAATTATTTTCTCTTATAAGAAAATATAAAATGTGGAGATGAAACTGATGTAAAATGACGTTTAGTGTATTGATTGTGATGCGTAAATTAAAATTAAATTTAATGTTGCCAATAATGTTTAAAGTGAAGATTAATCGAAGCCACACCTCTACACACAAAACACACAGAACACAAAACTGGAGCACCAGATATCCGTTTAAGCTGAAAACATGATCGATTGGTCGATCGCTGGTGGATCCAATCGATCAAATTTTTAGTGTCAATTTATGTTCTATTCTTCCGAAAATTTGTAGCCTGGCCTTGATGCATCTTCACCATCAAAGTGGAATATTCCCTTATTGACACAGAAGCTTTACGTTCATATATTTTTTTGCATTTAATCCTTTATTTGTGAGATTTTTGTATGTTGAGTTTTGAAAGATATCCTGATCAAGGATGGAAATCTAGTGATCATAACAAAATCAATGATGCATCGCGGTTGTTCCTTATCATGCGAGCATAGCACCAACGATAAATCATTAGTCGTCAAGTCCTAACAACAAACTCTGCTCAGCGAAAAATGAATCGCTAGGCATGTGTGCTAGCGATCAATTGTTCGCAAACCAAAGTCATAACTTTTGGAGGATTTTTACGCTTTTATATCGCGTTCTGCCTTCTGATATGCCATTTTAGATCCGAAAGTCGATCGGATATGGGATGGGTGCAAAATTATGCCGTGAAAGCGTTCTGATTCATGTTAATCGCAACTTGTTATTGCTGTTTGCATTTGAGACGCAAATGTTGAGTAAACGTCCTCCAAATGCGGTAACACAAAATAATCAAAGCACACCTAACGACGATTACATAAATCACCACCGCCCTAGCATGAAAAATCTATCTTAGACATCGCATTTCTTGTGAAAAACTTACCGCGTTTGGTGTTCCCGCATTTGATATTTGCATTTCAAACGCACACAGCAATACAACATCCGACAAACGGTTTGTCCCGCGGCAAACAGTGCATCGGATACACCATACAGTGCCCGAAATTCCTATAAGCGCATGACCATTTTTCACCGGCACATGTAGTATGAAAGTCCAATACTCCAATAAATCATCTCTGCTTTTAGGTATTCGGATAATATGATATTTCTACCAACTACTAAGACTTTTCTTTCAAACAGTTTGGAATGAAGAGGAAAAAACGGGATTTGAGTATGGAAATTCTTATAAGCGCACCTTTATTTTCAGATCATAAAAAATCATATCACAAGAACACAACAACTTTAGTACTTGGTTTGTTTACCATTTTTCAGAAATGTTTCATAAATTCGTTTCGGCATTGAATCGACGAGGTTCTGCAGCATTGTCAAAGGAATTTTACGCCACTCCTCTCTAACAGCTGCTTCCAGCTCTCGAACTGATCCGAACTGCCGTCCTCCACTGTAAACCCGTCTTGCGAGGATTCCCCAAAGATTTTCGATTGGGTTTAGGTCCGGACTCCACGCTGGCCAATCCATAACTGGGATGTCCCGCTCCAAAAACCATTGTTTGGAGGCCTTGCTGACATGGATCGCAGCGTTATCTTGTTGAAAAACAAATTCGTTTTCCATCACATCCTCCGTAAATGGGATCAAAACACTGTCCAGAAGCTCAACATAGTTTTCGGACTTCATTCTGGTAGTAATTGTTGCAATCGGGGTTTTACCTCTACGTGAAAATGCAGCCCAGACCATCAAACTTCCTCCACCGAAATTTCTGCTCAGCTTCATTTGCGGATCCTTCCGAAGATCGTGCCAATAATACGCGCAGCAGTCAGGACCATCAAGATTAAACTTCTTCTCGTCGGAAAAAATCACGTTGTTCCATTCCCGCTTCCAAGACATATGGTTTCTGGCAAAATCCAGTCTTGCCTGAACATGCCTCGGAGTAAGGTTGGGTTTTTTGGCCTTTTTCGTGTACACCATGTGTCCAGATCCACGTAGTATTTGAGATACTCGCCACTCGCCTTGTTGTGATGGAAAGACCCAATTCCTTCTTAATACCGGATGAATCCAGCTCCCCGGCTTCACCAAGCTGGATAATTCGGTTCCTCTCACGGTTGGTGATCTTGGAGTTGCCCTTGTTTTTCTTCCGGATGCCGTAATTCTCACCTTTCTTCAGGAAATTTCGCACGACCGTCTCTCCTCTACCGATCCTCTTGGCGATTGCACGGTTACTTTGGCCAACATCCTTCAATTCAAGGATTAATCTTCGCTCCGTTTCGTCCAAGAACTTTCCTTTCGGCATCTTGAAAACTGTCAACAAACAACACTGTGCACGAATCGCAAAACTTTCCGCACGCATCCGTTTACATCGGCAGCAAAAGAAAATGACAAGTTTTTGTAGTGTGAGTGAAGCAAACACAAATGGCGTTAGCTTAGACACTGTGCGCTTATAGGAATTTCCTGGCCAAAAAATGATATTTTTATTTCACAAAATCGAAAAATTATTAATTTTGACTGTCTTTCATACAACCAAGTGGAAATATAGTAAATATCATTTTAGTAACAGATCGTCAATGTTTTATGTAATAACTAGTCGCAAATGTTGAAAAATGCGTGTGCGCTTATAGGAATTTCGGCCACTGTATATCCTTACTATGGCCGCGTGATGAGCTGTTCAAATCATGCTTCTGCAAGAGCGACGGCCCTCTTAGACCATTCACGTTGTTGGTCGCTAGAGGCGATTTTTTTCCATCCTTGATCCTGATATTTAGCCTAGAATTTGGCTAAATATCAAGATATCATTCATAACTCAACATTAAAAATTTAATTTGTTCTGTAATTTCAAAGATAACTCTAATTCTTTCAAAACAGCCTGAGAAAAGCAAGCTAACCATCATATAGAAATTTTGTTTTCAGTAGTACTTTTTACCTATAAGTATTTGTGATGTTTTTCTTGTAATAATACTTAAAACAATGCGATTTAGAAGAATTCAAAATGTCTTAAATTTATAAAAGATTAAATTGTTCAAATTCCACGTTTTTTCATACTGGTGCGCCGTGCCATTCCCAGAAAATTGTTAAGGGCGCCACGAATATAAAAAGTTTGGGAACCTCTGGTGTAGTCGGTTGAAAATCGTTGGTGCAGTTCTTAATTTAACCATGGATTCAGTAGTTTCTACAATAAAATTCATTTCAGTGTGTACCGTTTTGATTCATATTACGGACACTTAAGGCCTCAGTGAAGTATAACCCAGCTTGGACCATAAAAAATAAATCATTCTGTATGATTTGTTGGCGTTATCGAGCGTCGGAAGCCCTTAACTTTCGGATGGTGGGTATAGAATACGCGTCCGCAAATTGAATAATTTTAAATAAATCAAAACGTGTGGCCTTTTCATGATTCTTATTCCGGACGCTCCCTCACTTTTGCCTCATATTCCGGACGCTTTGATTCGAATTACGGACAGCTCATGATAATCATTAATGGAACAGTCAAATCATCAATTGAAATCGTTCAACCACTTAAGAGACGTCTAAGGTAGTTGGGCATTATAAATTTGCAACGATATTTATGGAAAAAACCTAATAAAACGAGCCTTGAAAATGAGAACTTTTGGATGACGAAAATTGAAACATTTCGTGTGAAATGTTTCCCATACAAACGAGAGTGTCCGGAATTTGAAGCTGTCCGTAATATGAATCAAAACGGTATATCATGCAATACTGCTTGTATTTCTTCAACATAGCTTGGAAGTAGCCACTAAGCGCATTATAGCCACCTATGACGCTGGGCGAGCTGAGGTGCATGTCGCATGCATATAAGTGACTGTACGGGAGTGCGGATCTAAGCCTAACTTTCAACAACTAAAAGAGTAATGAAAATGAGATTAAATCCAGATACAACCTTCTGCAATAGACCATTTCCGTCAGACGATTATTGTTAATTATTGACGCTTTCAGATCTAATTTACCGTTTTGTCTCAAATTCCGAACAGACTCATATTCCGAACACTTGGTTTTTGTATGGCGATTTGGTTGAGATGTTTCGCTGAAATATGTCATCGAATTACAAGGGAAGGGCAGTAAATCGCAATCCAATTTTAACGTCTTTCAATCTATTTTATACCTCGGGAGTAGTGATGATTCTCTAGTTCGAGACCAGTTAAACTAGCTCAGATAAATTTATTTGCGAAATTATTCCATTTAATACGATTTATTCGTGCTGTTCAGAATTTGAATCAAGGTGTTCGGAATATGAGACAGAATGAACACAGTGTTCGGCATTTGAGTCAAAATGTTGTTCCATACTTTAACGTAAAAACTATACTTAACAAGTTTAAATAAACAATTTTATCAGCACACCCAACAGCTAACAGTAAGACTTGATAGAGAAATTAGAGTTTTCACAAATACCAGCTAATTTAAGCCCATCAGATGCATATGAAGTCACTGGTGGCCTTAAGTGTTCGGAATATGAGTCAAAACGGTATATGCACTCCTGATTTTATTGTAAATTTTTGAAAATTCGAGAATTCACCACATTTTGAGTAGTGCGGCACAGTTGTTTCAACCCTGTGGGTAAACAAAGTGGAGATTTTCCCACAACTTTCAATCTCACCCCTGCGCTGAGTGTTTGTAGATATGACGAAATGTCAATGTCAAATCAAGCATACGAGACGACACGACAAAATGGAGAAATCTGAGATTCAGAACGGCCAGCCGGGTCGTATTATACCTGTTTACCCTACCGTTTGATATCTGCTGCTTATGTCGTCAAGCTGTTCCGGAACCATATGACCAATGGATTATACATACTTCCCCATTATACCACTCTCGTAGGTCTCCCCGAAAAATCCTCCACGTCCACAACATATGTCCCCTTCATCTTCCTGCCGGAAGCCTCTGCCGTGTTCCGCGATAGTTCTCGAAAAGGGTTCTGCTCCCCCTTCGGCCCTGTGCCCGGCGGCAATCTGGGGACGAAGATTTCACCGTGCGACGGCGTCCTGTTTCAATTACTCGATTCCAATGAAAGCTGCAGGAATCCGAAGAGAATGATGTGCCAAACAAGGATCTCTTGCAATTTAGAAAAGGCGATCTTCCGGATGTTAGCAAAATCTTCGCAACCCTCAGCCAACCACAAAACCGACCAGCAGCAAGCGGAGCACCACAGTAGCCACAGGCGATGGAGATGAAAAGAATTCCCGCCGTTGTCATGAAAAATTTCATCGTGCCCGATCTGTTCTACCATCAAATTAGTAGAACTACGACGATGGGAAGTGCTCGAGCAGTCTCAACACAAATAAAAACGGGGCAATAATAATTGCGCACACAATTACCCTTCAAATTATGGTGGGGGAACCAACACTCAGGCAAATGGACTATCGATAAACATAGGAACCCCTTATGAAAATTCGCCACAAGAAATCGGGTTGAAATTCATAAATTTGCCTTATGAAACCAGAATTTGAAAACAAAAAACGTTTAACGCGGCAACCTGGAATCAAACCAAGAACCTTGCGATCGATAGGCCCGAGTGTGCACCACGCGCCTATCGACGCCTTGATGTGGAGTGATGCTAAAACGATACATAAAGCGTTCGTATTGCAATAATCGTTCCATCTTCCATAAGGCAAAATGTATGAAATTCGTTAGTATAGTTCACAGCGTGAACGTTAAAAACAATAACGCCCAGCAGCAGCACCAAGATGGTTTCCGGGTGGGTTTGTTGATTTCAGCCACGGTGGAAGTGGCGGATGAAAACATAAATAAAGGTATCTGTCATGATAATAGAAATATAAATAGTAGAACGCTAGTGGCGCTGTTATCACAAAATAGAATTATTTTATTATTACTTACTGTTGAGGTTTTCGATTGTTTGTTTGTGCCATGTTGTAGAGAATGTTTTATTTTGGTCAAAAAAATTGATTTGACACTTATAGCCCCGGTACTCAAGATGTCAGAGCGTGGCATACTAGATGTTGGTCACACGAACAGTCGCGACATTAGCCTTCTACGGCTAATGCTTCTACTGTCATGATTGACTCGAATCAGCTGATCCAATATTCACCACAACGTGGAGACAAAATTCATAGGAGAAAAAGGGGTCGAATAAAAATCGGAGAAAAATAAATTGTAGGGAACCGTGGGGCGTATTGTTGTGCTGCCAGTTTTTCATTGTTTTTCAATAGTTAGGGGCTTCAAAACATATGGGTTCCTTGGGAAAGTTTATTCAGTAAATTGGCAGAAAGCATATAAGCCATTAAAAAAATTCACGGAAATGGTCTATTATGTTCATTAGGGTATCAACTAGTGTATTTGTCATTCTGGGCTTATTTGAACGCGAACAATGGGTTACATACATGCCTTGATTCACTACTCGCCACACCATAACGCACATGCGCTAGTGTCTATGCGCGAAAAATCGCTAAAAGGTAACCCGAAAAATATTTGTATGGCGAAATGCATCTAACGAATTATTTCTCAAAATTGGGAACTATTTTCGAAAAAAATATTCGGTACCGGTTGTGCATTATGGTGCTGGCTATCACACCTACCAAATATTTTTTCGATTTAAACTTTCTTTCACAAGATATTTGAAATTAGATTCCTTTCCCCATACAAAATTAAAAGAGAAAACTCCTGCTGATCAACTGTGAGCAAGAGCAAAGCAGGTAATCCATTAGTATACGGGACGAAACAGTGACATAGGATCAATTTTCAATATATTTGAGAAGAATGGATCATTGAAGGTAGTTTTTGCAAGTGCTCACCGCATCAAAACAAAGGCGCCACTGTATATGGGATTTATCATTGTGACAGCATTGCTGTTCTGTCAAACACACAATACTACGGTGGCGCTATCGACGCATTCCATAGCGGCCGTTTTGGTTATTTTAATGATCCATATCCGATACAAACTTCAAATCGAATGCGCCAGCTGGTGGAGCAACCAATTGAGTTGAAATTTTGAGAGAGCGTTTTTCTTACCCTAAGGCTCATATCTAGCGGGTGCCCCGTTGAGTTTTACAACTTTTTTGTTTAAGGGCCAGTCTATTGGTCATATTTGTAAAAATCGCGAACGCGAAAGTGTGTCAAGCTGATTCATTATTATTCAACGATTACTTTGTCTTCTCCTTTCTCTTCTAATCCTACATTTTCTTCTCACATCCTAACTAGGAAGGAGCCTACTTCATAGCTTAGTGTTTTTATATTTATAACACTTCAACAGATAAACTGAGAGCTTTCATTGCCATATGTAGTATTTTCTGCATTTGTAGTCATACGAGGATACTATATTATAGTATTACTTATGCCCTGGGAAGTTGGAAAAACTTCCAATATAAAAATATTCTCGCTTGGCCTAGTTTTTTTTCTCTCGATGTACAGCTATTCACTTTATTTCGTCCCCTTGATGCTACAACTAGATAGCCCGAAATTTTAAATTGTTGACTTCAATATGTCAAAACATTATTCTCAACTAGATCTGCAAAATATCCACAGCTCATAGGCGTGGGATTCAAAATACATAAGTTGGATTCGAACATTAATTAAAGAGACATAAGTTGAAGTTTATTTTCCAATCATATTTTCTGTGATGGCTTGTAAAACGATCATATTTTCAACGTTGAACATCTAGTTGTATCTAGTTGTAGCATCAAGAGGACGATTTGATGTCAATGCATCTATTGCCATTTTCAAAAACGTCGTCACACATCTGGTTTTCAATACATTAACTGTTGAAAATGCATTATTTATCGACAAGGTTCCGAATTTTCACTCACTTTTATGCACCAAATTAACCACTACTTTCGTCAAGTTGGTGTGGTAGTATGGTTAGCGTGCACATATCGCGCTTGTTTTTATTTAGCAATGTTCTAGGTTCGAATCCCGTCGCCAGCACTAGTTTTTGTTTATCCACGTAATGATAATTATCGGGAGCAGTTGGTGAGCGAAAATATGATGGATTGAAAAAAAAAAATATCCCCTGAGTGGAGGAATGACTTTCGGTTATCCTCCATCGTAACTCTATGGGGCGATCCATTAATTACGTAAGACAATTTTCAGGGTTTTTCAACCCTCCCTCCCCCCATGGTAAGATTTTTTGTATGAAAATTAAAAATAAATTGTATGCCGCGTAAGAAATTCCAAACCGCTCATCCCCCCATAAACCCTTAAATAATTAATGGACTGCCCCTCATAGAGGGATATTAGTGTGAGCCAAACAATATGTTCGCGTAAGGAAGCGAAAAAGCATTCTCCTTAAGTGCGAAAAATCGTAGATTTTGATCATTGATACGAAAATTCAGAACCCTGTTCGTCGATTTCATCCAATTAGCATGCAAGTTTACCAGCTTGAATATATATTCATGTAATAAATTTACAACATATATGAGTTTTTGAATGCTTATGACTGTGAATCAATGAGCATTGTAACTTATTGTATGAAGATGCCGAAATTTTCAATATATTCAATAATAATATTCAGATTCTCACCCACTTCCCCTTGAATCAGGACTTTCGCTATTATCTGTGAAATTATATCATGTTTGAGTCAACTGAGATAAAATATAGTTCCGAAGTTTAATCACCGCATGACTTTATCATTATTAGCATTTATTGGCTTTTCTCGGTGAATGCGATACTACTCAAAGTGGAAAGTAATGAAAGAATATGATGGATAGAATCGCAAGCGAGCGATGAGATAAATGAATAGATGTTGAAAACTAACAGAGGGCCATACATATACAGCCATTCCATGAAAAACCGATCTAGTGGGTCACCGAATTCCGTGAAAATTTGCTATTTTGTTCCTTATCCGAAATAAGGATACACGTATTTTTGGATTTTTTGATTAGGTGACCATTTCCGAAATAGGGTGACCAGAAAAGTCACGATTTTGCAAATTTTTTATTTAAAAAAAAAATATAACATCCTCTCT
>NW_018735841.1:0-31958 GCF_002204515.2 Aedes aegypti | reverse complement strand
TGTAGGTCTCAGTCCCACTGATGATATGATTTGTTTTCAAAACTAATTTAGTTATTGAAACGATCAATTGAAGATTAAACATTTAAAGTATGCATGGAATTATTTTCTAAATCTTTATGCAAGACAATTCATCGAATTGTGTTTGTCTCGAGTCGCCAATAATCAGTTGTGTTCTAGAGTTACCGTTGTTTATTGGAAGAAATGGTTTAACTTTACAGAAATTCTGTCGAAAATTTAGCTTGAGTTAATTATTTCGTTCGTTTTGAACTTGTATTTCTTAAGATTTTTTTTTCAGAATACTTTTGAAATAAATTCACGATTTTTCACCACAGTTTTGTCTTCAAACCAACATTTTTTTCCACCGATATTATTCCACAGATTGTTGAGAAAATGCTTCTAGTATTCTTCAAAATCTCAATGATTTTACCTGTTAGTTCATCATGAACAGGATTAATTATGCTAAACATTCTATCACGTGTACCATAGTTCATGTATTTGATTTTTTTTCGACTGAAATCAGAAATATATAAAATAGTAACCTATTATTAAATTAATGATCGTCTCGTAAAAAAATGGTATGTGAAACTTCAATGAGCCATCTTTTTGTTCATTCCGGATAGCTTATTGCTTAAGATTTGAAATTAACTGCAGTTCTTTACATCTACAATTCACCCAATATGTAGATTGGCTACACATATTAACGTATTTTCATTTCTAGTCATTTTTAGACTAAAACTTGTAATTTTGAAGACACTTCTAGGGTCACTTTTGGTCCTATCTATTTTCATTTTGGTCACTAAAGTCACTATTATTATGTTTCTGTCCAACTGCTACCAGCCCTGATGGTCAAAATCAGTATGTCAACCAGCTTAATGGCGAACCTGATTGAGGGGCGCGCTTTTTGAGAGTTTAATTGGTGAAACAAACTGTTCTCCAAAAGGTATAAATAGCGGTATTTTTCCTGAAGGGCTCACGCAAAATGGGTAAAGAATGATAGTGTATAAAAAAAACGACTTACTTTCATTATTTCTCAATAGTAATGGAGTAAAACGAACATGCACTAAACAAGACACGGGGTATACCACAAAAGATCAAAGAAAAAACTGGGTCGCAGTAGTCATCACCCGAACAGAAACAGTAATGGAGGAAAATTTTCTTCTCTCGAAGAAATTGATCGCCGGAATCACCTGGTCACATTTAAAAATATTCAGAGAAATTCATGGAAAAACTTGAGCTTGTATTTAAAATTTGACAACAAAAATTATGTTTCTTGCAATATCAAGTAATTTTTTGTTCGATGTTTTGGTTATGGTCATTGATTGGTGTACATTGTCGAAACCAAGTGTTTCAACTTTGACGAAAATACTTCTTTCTAAGTGTCAGGCTCCTAGGTACCTGCAAACAAAAGTTTCATGCTCACTAGCCGCCGCCTAGTGACACAATTTTTGAATCAACTAGCTCGACCAATGATAGCCTTAACTTACTAAACAACTTGCCGAAGACGCCACCTTCTAAATTGGCAAAGTCCTGAAATATCTGCAAACAAAAAGTAAACTCCATGCCCACTAGTGTCACCTAGCGGTCAAAATTCCGAATTCAATGATAATTACCATCAGATAGCGCTTCCCTCCGGAACAACTTTACTAAAGACCAATTTCTATTATCTGGATTTTGAATTTACCATTCAAACTTATGGTTTATTCCAACCTAAATAGTGCGTCATATTATGTGACTTATATGTACATTTGTTCATTACCGCATTGTAAAGGACATACTGTAAATTAAAAACTGTCTTCTTTCTGGCTTTTACGTCCCCACTGGGACAGAAACCTGCTTCTCAGCTTATTATTATTGTTCCATCAACAGGCAATACTAAGCCCTAATGATATTATATCTACAAAAACTCTTTTAAAATTTTGCTTGAACGCTTCTCTAGACAGATGGAAATCGAAATAATCTGCAACTCTATTAAAAAGCCTCAGGTTATCAGAAGCCGGCTCCAGAGGACGTTTCCCGCCATTTGGGAGATTTGTGCCATCGCCATGTTTGAGCCTATTTATCATCTACCCGATGGGAGAGGAAAGGGAAGGGGAAGATGGGAGGAATAGGAGTGGGTCCCTTGAAGAGGGAAATCGCATAAGCGAATTAAGAGCATGTAGCTCCATACCACAATGGGTTCGAACAGCGCCCTAAAAGGGCACTGCCAAAACGCATGAGCGTAAAGAGAGCCTATAGCTCATTCCACAGCGGTTGTAAGAATAACAGAAGGTCCTGAAGATTCAGGTTACTGAAATCAGTTTCACCTAATAAGTGTTACCAAGTAATGGAATCGCCATACGCGAAACTATGACAGTATATCAGGTGATAAGAAGTTCATAATCGGAATCACAACTATCACACCACAAAGTCATCAACACACTGAATATTTGCCATTGTGATAGTTGAGTCAGCAGTGGCCAGTTTAGGTTGTAACCAAGCGACTGCAATTCTGCTTTGACAGATTTGGTTAATACTTAGCCACCTTTGGAGTGGCTCAGTAATGTAACGACATCCACTCGTCCCGAAGGGAGTTGTGGGAACATTTTCTATAAGCAAGTGCAAAGCAATTTGAGATCACTCAAAGCAAGGACAATTGTTCCATCACCGAAGTGGGAATCAAATCACTAGGATTTCATAGGGATCATGGATGCAACTTAAAAGTTGAGTATACAAGCATAGATCACTTAATTTGTCACCAATTTCACCAGTGGGATTTCTCAAATGGGATCGTAAATCCAAGCAAACTGATAACAAATGCATAGTCTGCGAATTCATTCTTATGTTCATATAAGATGTAGGTCGATTCCTACAATAAGTAATCCAAGATTAGAACTACTTAAGCATTCCATCAGACTGGAGCTTCTCAAATTGATATCTGAGCTGCTCCAGATGATGTGATGAGTATCAGCATCACTGCCCACAATCAGCAGAAGGCCTTTTCATAGACAGTGAACGATAACTCGTTTGAAATCATCATTGGGGATGGTTCATCATGTGGTAAATACACCACAAAACGAAAGACGTATTTCCTATTGAGGTCACATATAGAAATATCAATTGTGACAGCACATACATCTCTGGTGTTAACTCAGAAATGAGTGTAGCGACGTCAGCGCTATTCACGAGCACGTATGCACGAGGCATGGCACGCGAGTATGCCATTTCATGTTTCTGAAAGTAGCAAAAACTGGGTCCACTAGGTTACCTAGATAAAAGTTCACAAAAGTAAGGTTTTTGAACTACCGCACTTGAGCTGTACCATTTGCATGAGTCTACAAAGATTGATCGTTGCTGACATTTTATGCTGGAGATTGATCTAACTAAGCTATCCTAGCCGTAGCCACTACCCAAACTAGGCAGGATTAAGCTTTTCGCCATCTCAGAACGAAAAAGATCAGCAGCGAACAAAAACCAGATCGGTAGCTCTTAAAAGTCGCCAAAGGCGAAAAGCACAGATTACACTGCATAAAACGCATAATGCGAAACCATAGAGGTGAAAATTTAAACTAAATTACAATGTTTTAATAATCCCACCCTTATTTAGCCTCAGGCTTGAGACTGAAGAAGGGCAGCCGATTATCTCGGAGAAACACAAGGTCACCTGCACCATTGCTCCGGGTAGCACAGGAAAGGGCATAATACTGTAGAGGGCGCCCTGGAACTCCACAGGCTCCGTTTGCGGCTAGGTTTTATTTAGACCCCCCTAACATTCATTCTTTGGCACGGTAAGCTTTAAAGCCGTATGAATTAGGGGTCACCTGTGAGGTGGACTTTTTACCACCGGAACAGGCAGTCCGTAGTGTTATTCTTAGCCAGTTGAACAACCGCTACCGACACTACGCGGCTATCTTAGGCTGATCGCGGAAAAGGAAGTTAACATTGATGATTAACTCCTGACGTGCCCAAACAGCCACCATTTGTTCATTTTGTTCATTTTACCGCATTGTAAAGGACCATACTGTAAATAAAACTTGTCTTCTTTCTGGCTTTACGTCCCACTGGGACAGAACCTGCTTCTCAGCTTATTTATTTATTTGTTCCATCAACAGGCTAATACTAAGCCCTAATGATATTATATCTACAAAAAACTCTTTTAAAATTTGCTTGAACGCTTCTCTAGACAGATGGAAATCGAAATAATCTGCAACTCTATTAAAAAGCCTTAGAAGACCAAGAATGGCCCCATAAGATCCGTAATTCGTACGCCTGTCGAGAATTGTTCTATCGAGACTGGGACGGTTTTTGCAAAGTTATCTGTGGCCAATTCCCTGACGATCACAAGATGCCCCACCGAATGGTGTGCATTGATACGTGAGACCGCACATCCCGAAGGCAAACGGTAGAGGCGGTCGCAAGACCGTTTCCTAGTGGAGTATGTCTACAATGCAATCAAAAACCGACGTAGTCGCTGAGAACGCTACGTAGACTGGTTCTGAACGATCCTTCGAGGGCTAGTGAGCTGAAAGAGTTTCCAAGCTTTGGAAGAAGGTGAAAGCCGTCAGTGGTAAAAGTAGGCATGTACAAAAAGTGATCATGGTAAAGGGAAGCTTCACTAACGATGCGGGTAAGATTGCTGAGTCCTTTGTTGATCAATTCGCCAAGGTGTCAGCGAACAGCTATTTCAGTGATACCTTCTTGCGGGTCAAGTCGATAGCGGAAGCGGATTTTAGCTACTCTGCGAAAGCCGCCGTAGTCTTGAATTAGACTAAAACAGAGATTTCGACTTGAACAGTTCGAACGGGCCTCAGTCACGACAATGGAAAGGCTTCGAGTTTTGACGATATAGGTTATCCTATCCTAAGGAAACTACCTATTATCGGCCGGTTGGCTCTATTGGATACTATGCACCTGGTCATTCTGCGGAGTGGAAAGAAAAGCGTTAGCTATTCCTATCCCAAACCAGGGAAGGATAAGACGCTGACAAGAGGGATATAGACCGATCACGTTGTTTAGTTGCATGGGTAAGACAATCGACGCTTGTCAACGGAATTAGAGAGGCATAGACGAATCCACCCCAGCAACACGCATTTCGGTGCGGCTACGGGTCGGAGAGGTTTCTTTCAGAGCTCGATCGTTTATTGTACAAGGCCTCGTCGGACGTTTTGCATGTAGATGTAGTCTCCTTCGATTTATCCAAGGCTACAGTATGACATGGTGGCTTCCTATCTTAGATACACTTTAGAAATGGAACTTCCAGGAGCGCATATTTTACTACGTAGAAGTACTTCTACGGAATCGAACGTTCAAGGTTTGGAACGCAGGCGGACTTCATCTATGAAGACACAAGAGAATGGCATCCCGCAAAGGTCCGTCACCTCAGAGACGCTGTTCCTTATTGCGATGAACAGCGTTTTTAAACGCTTACATAAAAGAGTGCACATTATTGTGTACGCCGATTATATTACCCTGGTCGTGTTTACTGCCGTGGATCGCAAGTCAGTCCCATCTGTAAAAACTAGGCATTGAGGAAATGGGCTGTGAAGTTTCAAAACTAGTTTTCCATACGAATATTCAAAAATTCTAGAGGATATGATAATATTCCGGGACAAAAAGCGCCGCCTGGAAGAGGTGGAATGCCAAGAGATGGAGTTGCTGTACCGTTCTCAAGAAACGCGGAAGTTCTATCAGAAGCTCAACACATCCCGCAAAGGCTTCGTGCCGCGAGCTGAGATGTGCCGGGATAAGGATGGGAGCATCTTGAGGACGGACGCGAGGTGATCGAAAGGTGGAAGCAGCACTACGATGAACACCTGAATGGCGCAGAGAACACAGGCACAGAAGGTCAGGACAGCGATGGCTACGTCAGCACAGCGGACGTGGAACCAATCAGCTCCCACGATGGGGAAAGTTAAGGATGCCATTCAACAGCTCAAGAACAACAAGGCCGCTGTCAAGGATAGTATCGGAGCCGAACTCATCAAGATGGGTCCGGACTGGTAGGCCGCTTGTCTGCATCGGCTGATAGTTAAAATCTGGGAAACGGAACAGCTACCGGAGGAGTGGAAGCAAGGCGTTATATGCCCTATCTACAAAAAGGGCGACAAACTGGAGTGTGAAATTATCGTGCAATCACCATCCTAAACGCCGCCTATAAAGTGCTATCCCAGATTCTCTTCTGTCGTCTATCACCTATAGCAAACGAGTTCGTGGGAAGTTATCAAGCAGGTTTCATCGACGGCCGCTCGACAACGACCAGATTTTCTTTCGTGCGGCAAATCCTCCAGAAATGCCGTGAGTACCAGGTCCCTACGCACCATTTGTTCATCGATTTCAAGGCGGCATACGATAGTATCGATCGCATAGAGCTATGGAAAATCATGTACGAAAACAGCTTTCCCGGGAAGCTCACAAGATTGATCAGAGCAACGATGGACGGTGTGCAAAACTGCGTGAAGATCTCGGGCGAACACTCCAGTTCGTTCGAGTCTCGGCGGGGACTACGACAGGGCGACGGACTTTCGTGCCTGTTGTTCAATATTGCGCTTGAAGGTGTCATGCGGAGAGCCGGACTTAACAGTCGAGGCATGATTTTCACGAGATCCGGACAATTTGTTTGCTTCGCGGACGACATGGATATTATTGGGAGAAAATTTGAAACGGTGGCAGATTTGTTCACCGCCTGAAACGCGAAGCAACTAGAGTCGGGCTAATGGTGAATGCGTCGAAAACAAAGTACATGCTGGTTGGCGGAACTGAGCGCGACAGGGCCCGCCTAGGAAGCAGTGTTACGATAGACGGGGATACCTTCGAGGTGGTGGACGAGTTCGTCTACCTCGGATCCTTGTTGACGGCTGACAACAATGTTAGTCGGGAAATACGAAGGCGCATCATCAGCGGAAGTCGTGCCTACTATGGGCTCCAGAAGAAACTGCGGTCAAGAAAGATTCACCCCCGCACCAAATGCACGATGTACAAAACGCTCATAAGACCGGTAGTCCTCTATGGGCATGAGGCGTGGACTATGCTCGAGGAGGACTTGCAAGCTCTTGGGGTTTTCGAACGCGAGTGCTAAGGACGATCTTCGGCGGCGTGCAGGAGAACGGCGTGTGGCGCGCGAAGGATGAACCACGAGCTCGCTCAACTCTACGGCGAACCCAGTATCGTGAAGGTAGCTAAAGCTGGAAGGATACGCTGGGCAGGGCATGTTGCAGAATGCCGGACAACAACCCTGTAAAGATGGTGTTCGCCACAATCCGGTCGGAACAAGAAGGCGTGGGGCGCAGCGAGCTAGGTGGATGGACCAGTACACCAGGACCTGGAGAGCGTGGGTCACAGTCGAGGATGGAGAGAAGGGCCATGAACCGAGGGAATTGGCGAAATATTGTTGGCGAGGCTTTATCAAGATAATTGATGTAAAGCCAAATAAGTAAGTATGATAATGTTCAAATCTTAATGAAACTTTCACAATTTGCTTTTCGTTATGAGATCTTTCCGAGAAAAATATAAAGATGAACAAAAACACTGTTCATTTTTTTGCTATACGGTGCGGAAATCTGTAGTGGGACTGATAAGCGGTTACTTTTCGTTATGGGACAATTTGACTTGCTGTGTTTTCCTATTTTTTCCGAACAAATCTTATTATCCCATTAGTGCAGCTGAAAGAGCATCGGAAGATATGTTGAAAACTGAGCTCAACTCAATTTTGACGAAAATGCAGATGGGATTGACTTGCGATTCACGTTTTATGCACGCTAAGGTAGTTAAGGAGTCTGTCAATGCCAAGTTGAACGTTCTCCGGACTCTTAGTGGTCGTTCATCCTAGACCTCCCGCTGCACTTTGACTAAGGTTGCTAGGGCATTCATTGTCCCAAGCATGCTATATGGTTCGGAACTCTGGAGCAGAGGAGACTCAGTCCTTAAAATCCTAACTCCTTAGTACAATGAGGCCTACAGGATTTGCTCAGGTGCGTTTAAATCTGCCGGTGGAGGGCGGAAAATTGACATGGCTCACGTGGTGACTGAGGACCTGGCGACCAAGGCGTTACAGGCCCTCGAGAGAGGTAACCAATAGAAAATCAAGTTACTCGGGAGTTCGAAAACATTCTCAATAAAAGAATGATTTCCAAAATTCCTGGGAGACTTATTTGGTAGAAGTGAGAATTATTATTAAAAGAGTTCTGTTTGATCTTTCGATCTTGACGCTTGCTTCTGCAAGGCAGGATCAAACATGTCGAGCGTAGGTCGAGTAGTGAAATGAAAAAGCGCCGCGGATCGTTAGTAGTGTTTGATCTATTGATCGAGTCGGTCGCTCTTGCGTGGGCGAGTGATGAACACTTGTTCGGGTACAATGCGTTTATTGAATTATATCGCGAATCGATTAGGCGTGATTGTATCATGGATCGCATCACCAACTATTGGTGACTCCCAGATCTCTACCTATCCCACTAACCAATATCCTTTCCATGAAAACTGTGGAGATGCAGAGGTATACTCGGTCTCTAGTAACAACGGTTGTCTGACTAACATTCCTTCCCATCCCCGATGACCGTAAGTACGTGACCGGCGCCGTTATTGACTTTCAAAATTTGAGCTCTCGATTTGTGCACATTGAAGAATGGTAAGCTAATCCCAAACCCCATTCATAAATTCCCTGTGCAATTTCGATTGTTCTGGCAATCACGGAGTAGCAACTACGAATTGTATGGTCATCTATGCTCATGCTCATGCTCAGAAGTGAGAATTATTATTAAAAAAATAAAAAATATGAAAGTTCCTGGCGATGATGGAAATTTTTACATCCTCGTCCAGAAACTTCCAGAAAGTAGCTTATTATTCATAGGGGAAGTCCTCTATGGTCGGACAGTTTGAATTTTCCAAAAACGAATAATGGTAATAAAATTTTAGTATCCCAGGATTATACTAGAACACATTTTTGAAGTGTATACAAACTATGACGTTTTTACGTCTAAACGTAAACAATGTGAAACGATAAAATTTCATACAAGTGTAGCAACAAATGTTACTTATAATTTAAGCTGAATTGTCTCCGTACGTTGATTTCAGTAAGTTTTGCATCAATCACAATGCAAAATTTATTTAAAAATGTAGAATTTCAAAAGAAAGCAATCGTTTTTTTTTTTTTTTTTTAATTTCTTTATTAGTATCATTCCAAACATTACATTCATTTCTTATATCTAGGTGTTCTGTGTTATTTGACAACACTATCATCCTAATTTGGTAAAACAAATTTAAGAATTTAATTAACATTTTGTTAACAACATATTACATTTCATTTGCCGTAGCAGTTCAGTTTTTTTACAGGTGAGTTGATGTCACCTGCTTATAAGAGAGAAAAAAAAATGTTTTTAATATACTTAACCTAACTTAACCTAAACATATAACGCATTAATCGTGGCAATAGAAGATTGTAACGATTTTTGCCTGAAATTATTAATGATTGTATTGACATTTGTTCCAATGTTTCAACATTGGATATTCTATGTAACTCATTGGTACTTATACCAGGGAGGAAGCTCAGAATCATTTTCAAAATTTTATTTTGAATTCTCTGCAGAGCTTTCTTCCTGGTATTACAACAGCTAGTCCATATTGGTACAGCATACAACATGGCTGGCCTGAAAATTGTTTGAATATCAACAGCTTGTTCTTAAGACAAAGTTTTGATTTTCTATTAATAAGGGGATAGAGACATTTTACATATTTATTACATTTGGCTTGAATGCCCTCAATGTGATTTTTGAAAGTTAAATTCTTATCTAGCATGAGCCCTAGATACTTAACTTCATCTGACCAATTTATTGGAACCCCTCTCATCGTGACAACATGTCTACTTGAAGGTTTCAAATAAAGAGCTTTTGGTTTATGTGGGAATATTATTAGTTGAGTTTTGGAAGCATTAGGAGAAATCTTCCATTTTTGCAAGTATGAAGAAAAAATATCCAAACTTTTTTGCAATCGACTACAGATGACACGCAGGCTTCGTCCTTTGGCGGAGAGGCCTGTGTCATCCGCAAACAAAGATTTTTGACATCCCTGAGGTAGCTCAGGTAAGTCAGATGTGAAAATATTGTATAATATTGGTCCCAAAATGCTGCCTTGAGGAACACCAGCTCTTACAGGAAGTCTTTCAGATCTGGAGTTCTGATAATTAACCTGAAGTGTACGATTTGACAGATAACTTTGAATTATTCTAACAATGTATGTTGGAAATTAAAGTTTTTTAATTTTACAATCAAACCTTCATGCCAAACACTGTCGAATGCTTTTCTATGTCTAGAAGAGCAAGACCAGTAGAATAGCCTTCAGATTTGTTGGAACGGATCAAATTTGTTACACGTAAAAGTTGATGAGTGGTCGAATGTCCATGGCGGAATCCGAACTGTTCATTGGCAAAAATTGAATTTTCGTTGATGTGGGCCATCATTCTGTTCAAAATAACCTTTTCAAAAAGTTTACTGATGGAGGAAAGCAAACTGATTGGACGATAGCTAGAAGCTTCTGCAGGATTTTTGTCTGGTTTTAAAATTGGAACAACCTTAGCATTTTTCCATTTGTCAGGAAAATATGCTAATTGAAAACATTTGTTAAATATATCAACTAAAAATGATAAGCTACTTTCTGGAAGTTTCTTGATGAGGATGTAGAAAATTCCATCATCGCCAGGAGCTTTCATGTTTTTGAATTTTTTAATAATAGTTCTCACTTCTTCCAAATCAGTCTCCCAGGCATTTTCGAAAACGTTCTCTTGATTGAGAATATTTTCGAACTCCTGAGTAACTTCATTTTCAATTGGACTAGTAAGTCCTAAATTAAAATTGTGCGCACTTTCAAACTGCATAGCAAGTTTTTGAGCTTTTTCGCAATTAGTTAGTAATAATTTGTTTTCCTCTTTCAATGCCGGTATTGGCTTCTGAGGTTTTTTCAAGATTTTCGATAATTTCCAAAAGGGCTTAGAGCCAGGGTCCAATTGAGAAATTTTATTTTCAAAATTTTTGTTTCTTAATTGAGCAAAACGTTTCTTGATTTCTTTCTGCAAATCCTGCCATATAATTTTCATAGCAGGATCGCGAGTGCGTTGAAATTGCCTTCTCCTCACGTTTTTAAGACGGATCAAGAGTTTAAGATCATCGTCTATAATCACGGATTCAAATTTTACTTCACATTTTGGAATTGCAATGCTCCGGGCTTCAACAATGGAATTTGTTAAAGTTTCAAGAGCATTGTCAATATCAAGTTTAGTTTCTAAAGAAATGTTAACATCAAGATTAGAGTCAACATACGTTTATATATATTCCAGTCGGCTCGTAAATAATTGAAAGTGGAGCTGATAGGATTGAGAATCGCTTCATGGGATATTTGAAATGTAACAGGGACATGATCAGAATCAAAATCAGCATGAGTAATCAGTTGGCTACAAAGATGACTAGAGTCGGTTAAGACCAAATCAATCGTAGATGGATTTCTAGAAGAGGAAAAACATGTGGGGCTATCAGGGTATTGAATTGAGAAATATCCTGAAGAGCACTCATCAAATAAAATTCTGCCGTTGGAATTACTTTGAGAATTATTCCATGACCGATGTTTGGCATTAAAGTCACCAATGACAAAAATTTTGACTTATTGCGAGTCAATTTACGCAAGTCAGTTTGGAGCAAATTAACTTGCTGCCCAGAGCATTGAAAAGGCAAATAGGCAGCTATGAAAGTATATTTACCAAACTGTGTTTCAACAGAAACACCTAAAGTTTCAAAAACTTTAGTTTCAAATGATGAAAACAGTTGATGTTTTATACGCCTATGAATGATGATTGCAACTCCCCCACATGCCCCATCAAGTCGATCATTACGATAAACAAAAAAGTTAGGATCTCTTTTGAGTTTAGATCCAGGTTTTAAATACGTTTCGGTAATAACTGCTATATGCACGTTATTAACCGTAAGAAAATTAAACAGCTCGTCCTCTTTACCATTCAGAGAACGAGCATTCCAATTTAAAATATTTAAATTATTATTTGGATCCATTAGAAAAACGTAATCCAATAACAATTTGATTTGTAAATTTTACACCTACTTGGACTGCTTCAGTCATAGTGGTGGCTTTGAACATTGCATCAATCATTAGATTCAATTGTTCAGTTAGAAAATTAAAATCAGAGGCAGACATGTCATGTGATTTCCCATTGGAATTTCCGGTAGACGAAGAAGCGGAATTACCTGTGGCGGTAGGGTTTTTTCCATTTGATTTGAAACAAGTAGAATGGGTACCCATGGATCGAACAGGGAGGAGTTCGAATTTTCCTGCTACGATATCGGCAAAGGATTTACCGTGGGTAGATACATTCGAAATAGAAAGATTCGAACGGCTACCCGACGGATTAAAATTAGTTTGTGAATGAGCATGATTATGATCTTCCTGATGGGTATGATTCATGATCAAGCGATCGTTAACTGAAAAATGAGCATTGTTCGATACTCTACCAGGCAAATTCCGGAAACGACCGTTATCGTAACGGATATTATCTTTCATCTGCCTGGCACGAGCCTCAATGACCCTTTTTGCGTGAAGGACAATTCCAAAAATTGGACTTATGGTTAGCCCCGCAATTACAACATATGAATTTGGTGGTATCTTCCTTCACTGGACAGACGTCTTTGGCGTGAGAAGAACCTCCGCAAATCATGCATTTAGCATCCATGCGACAATTTTTTGTACCATGACCCCACTTTTGGCACCGACGGCACTGAGTGGGGTTCTGGTAATTTCCTCCAGGTTTCTGGAAATGTTCCCATGTCACACGGACATCAAACAAAAGTTTTGCTTTTTCTAAAGCTTTAATATTATTTAGTTCTTTTTTGTTAAAGTGAACTAAATAAAATTCTTGAGAAAGCCCTTTCCGAACAATGCCAGATTGGGTTCTCTTTTTCATAATGATTACTTGGACTGGGGAAAATCCAAGTAAATCATTTATTCCATTTTTGATCTCTTCAGGTGATTTATAGTCACTTGAGAGACCTTTCAAGACAACTTTGAACAAACGTTCAGTTTTGTCGTCATAAGTAAAAAATTTGTGCTTCTTCTCTTCAAGATGTTTGAGAAGAAGCTCACGATCTTTAAGAGTTTCCGGCAAAACGCGACAGTCTCCTTTCTTTGCGATTTGGAAGGAAACCTTGATTCCCCTAATGGAGTTCAAGATCTCCTGCCTAAATCCCCCAAATTCGGAACAACTGACCACGATAGGCGGCACTCTTTGCTTCCTCACTTGAATCAAAGAGCCTGGGCTAGAGGCTGCTTCGATTTGGTGTTCGGAAAATTTGTCTAGAGCATCGAACTGATTGCTCATTTCGATACAATTATTCATTTCACCCTTGGAAGAAATTCGCATTCCGGGGAAGCGTCCTTTCTTCCATTCTTGCCACGTGTAGTGACAGTTTTAAAACCCACTTTTTTGGAAGGAAGTAGTGAATTCAGAGATTCACCCTTCCTTTTGTTAGTTGTTGATACCATGTTTAATTAATAAACGAAAGAAGACGTGACCTTCGAAAGGTTTTTTCCCAAGACGGTGTCCAAGAAGGATTACCACCGCTAGCTTTCGCCAACGGGTCCAACGAAAAATCGAAGGCACGGGTCCAAACAAGGATCGTAAAAGGATCAATAGTAGAAAAAATAGTACTGAAAAGTACTGTTTTAGTAGCACTGAAAAGTACCGTTTTTAATTTTAGCACTGAAAAGTACTGTTTTTGTAGCACTGAAAAGTACTGTTTTATTGCTTTAGGTAGTTTTTAAGAAAACTTCCAAGAGCAGAGAGAATTCGTGTACGCACAGCACGAAGGTACGATGCGCACTTGAAATACAATCGGTTTTTGTAAACATTGCAAAGTCCTCTTTATGCCGGGACAGTGAAATAGTTAACCTAATAACTGTGGATTGATTTATCATTCGCTTTTTTCATAAATGTTGGGTACAAAAAACAACAGGGCAAAAAACAAAAAAAAAATAAAGCAGTAAACACAAAACTTTTCGGTCCTTGTATGCCTTATAAAGTGCTGTAAACATGCTGTTTTTAAGGAAAATGAGCGCACGAGAAACAGCCACAAGGTGTGAAGTACGTCATCTCTCCAGAATTTGATAATGAAGGGACACCGAGTTAGGGAGATATCGTGTTACAGGAATACAAAAACAGTTTAAATATGCGATTTCAAGGGACCATCCAAGGTAGCCATTGAACACCAACTAGATATTGAAAAACGGAGGTCGAGTAGGGAGAGTTGACTGTACTAAGAGCACACTTCAGCCTTCGAGCTGACAAAGAAATTGTGAAGAACTATAACGCGTTGGAATTCTCGAAGACATTTTCATCTGAACTACAAGACCCGCTTACGAAACATAAACGGCGACATATGGCGATTCGATCTTATGGCGCTGATCAAAAAGGAGTTTATGGAACTGACTTATGATCTAGCTAATATGCTTCACGCTGTACATCATGCATAGATTGAAACCCACAAGGCATATGCTGACATACGAAGCATCCCTCGGCCTTGCTGTGGGTTTGGTGTAAACTTTGATGGTGCTAATCATAGTGTCCGAGCATAGAGGACACATTTCAGTGCACACCATTTTTGGTACATGATGTAATCCATCATAAAAATGAATTGTAAAGGTTATTTTTGTTCTCATGTGGGTTTTTACTTGAAATAATGTGATTTTTTAATGCTGTACAAAAATTAACGGTAAAACTAATGTAGATTTTGAAATATTATCGAAAAACAAAAAGTGTCCGGGCATATG
Organism: Aedes aegypti; assembly: GCF_002204515.2. Lineage (NCBI taxonomy): Eukaryota > Metazoa > Arthropoda > Insecta > Diptera > Culicidae > Aedes > Aedes aegypti. Next base: position 17,171 of record NW_018735841.1, on the reverse strand, counting down.
GGGACTTCCCCCTAGTTGATGTATTTAACAAATGTTTTCATTTGGCATATTTTCCTGACAAATGTTGTACCAATTTTAAAACCAGACAAAAATCCTGCAGAAGCTTCTAGCTATCGTCCAATCAGTTTGCTTTCCTTAATCAGTAAACTTTTTGGAAAGGTCATTTTGAACAGAATGATGGTCCACATCAATGAAAATTCAATTTTACCAATGAACAGTTCGGATTCCGCCATGGACATTCGACCACTCATCAACTTTTACGTGTAACAAATTTGATCCGTTCCAACAAATCTGAAGGCTATTCTACTGGTCTTGCTCTTCTAGACATAGAAAAAGCATTCGACAGTGTTTGGCATGAAGGTTTGATCGTAAAATTAAAAAAAACGTTAATTTTCCAACATATATTGTTAGAATAATTCAAAGTTATCTGTCAAATCGTACACTTCAGGTTAATTATCAGAACTCCAGGTCTGAAAGACTTCCTGTAAGAGCTGGTTTCCTCAAGGCAGCGTCTTGGGACCTATATTTTACAATATTTTCACATCTGACTTACCTGAGTTACCAGGGATGCCAAAAAATCTTTGCTTGCGGATGGCACAGGCCTCTCCGTCAAAGGACAAAGCCTGAGTGTCATCTGTAGTAGATTGCAAAAAATTGTGAATGTTTTGTCTTCATACTTGCAAAAATGGATGATTACTCCTAATGGTTCCAAAACTAAACTAATAATAATATTCCCACATGAACCTATGCTAAAGATCAGATGAAGTTAAGTATCCAAGGCTCATGCTGGATAAAAATTTAAACTTTTTCAAAATCACATTGAGAGCATTCAAGCCAAATGTAACAAATATGTAAAATGTCTAACTTCTTATTAATAGAAAATCAAAACTTTGTCTTAAGAACAAGCGTTTGATCTTCAAAAAAAAATTCAGGCCAGCCATGTTGTATGCTGTACCAATGTGGACTAGCTGTTGTAATAGCAGGAAGATAGCTCTGCAGAAGATTCAAAATAAAATTGTGGAAATGATTCTGAAGCTTCCTCCCTGGTATAGTACTAATGAGTTGAGAAACACATGCCGACTAAAATTATCAAACAGTTTAGAAATAAATCGTTGCAATCTTCTATTACCACGTTTAATGCGTCATATATTTAGGAAAAGATTGGTTAAGTTAACTGAAGTATTCTTATCTTATAAGCAGGTGAAATCAAATCACCCGTGAACATTCTGCTACGATGAATTAAATGTAATAAATTGTTATTTTTTTTTTTCATAAAAGCTTAATTTAATTTCACCAAATTGGGATGATAATGTTGTCTAACTCAAAACACCTAGATATAAGAAATGAATGTAATGTTTGAAATGATACTAATAAAGGAATTGACTAAACCACTTTTAGTTGAATTTTGTGCGCTAGGGCTAGGAACTTTGACGCGAACTTTTGTGTTCTGACCCATAGTGCACCGAAAGCTGACGTCGAAAAACATGCAATATGGAAGTCCCCAAAGCCATAAACCGGAAAATGTAACATCCCCTCTTATCGCCCCTTACCTTGGACCGATGGAACCCGTCCGGATTCATCGATGGCATCAGGAAGATGGCCGTACTGTTGACCAGGGCCCCAATCTCCGGATCTTGGGCGTAGTTGTTGACCAAATACTGTGCCAAGTAGATGAGCAGTTCCCGACCGATTGTTTCGTCCCCGTGCATGTTGGCCACGTATTTAAACATGGGCATCAGCAGTGGCCTCGGCCGATCGATATTCGGTCTAATTTCCACGACCAACAGCGGGCGGTTCTCCAGGGACGATCCAATGCTGTGCACCTTCACCAAGGTCGGATTGTCCTTCTGGAGCCGGGCCAACAAATCCTGCAATTCATCGTTCGTCTCGTAGCGAGGGCTCTGGAGGAAACTCTCGTCCTCGATTATGGCCCCAGCGGGAGACGATTCGGACGTTTTCAGCGTAAAGCCATTAGCCACTAACACGAAACAACTTACGGCAATCACTACTAGCACTGTGGATAATTTTCCATTCCGAACCATTATCCCGAGATTCGTTCCGGCGGAACGACTAGCACCCCGATTTCAAACGCACAATATGGAACCAAATTGATCTCCGCTTCCTGATGGTTAAGCTTTGTCACCACTTATTTTTCACAGCACTTCTCACACTAGCACCAGCAAGAGAAAAGTGGAGTCACCACAATTTTGGCAGCTGCTGGATTTCACTTCGGCTGAAATAGTTTCCTTCAGGGGGCCAGCGGGTTGCCAACCACCCACGCAACGAAGGGGGCGGAACGTATTCCGAGAATCTTTTCCTCTCAAGCGTTTTCGGGGAATCACTTACGCGGACAAGAAAGTTACTTCTGCGGACAACGACGACGACGTGTGCTTCTCCGACGGAGGAAAATCTGCATTTACATGTCACTTCACTTACACACAGTCGGACAGCCAACTCGGCCACAAATCTCCCACACGAACACACGAAGCGACCTTCGTTAAGCTGCGAAATGGTGAGACGAACTGTCAAAACGTTACTTCTCGATTACTTTTTCAAATCGACGTAAGTAACTTTTATACGGTTTTGAGAAAATTAATTAATTAATTAAACAAAGTCTTTGTTTTGGTTGTGTGGGCGCTCGATGTAGGGTGCCCGACGTCATATGAAACAATCGAAATGTTCAGGTTAGCAGAAATTGAGCACCACTCCGAAAGCTCTGACTTTCGGCATGAAAGCTGCAGCGAAGTTTCATTATCCTACAAACACTTTGCACTACTTTTTAGTACAATTAGGATCATCTTCCCATTGCATTCTCGAACTATATTCATCAATTGCATACATTAAGGCGATTAGGAAGGAAATCGTGATATCACAGACAAACAGACGTCACACATTCACCGATGTCCATCGACCACCTTTTTAACGGCCGATTCAAATATATGGTAGGTGGCCAAACCACCACCCGCAGGGCTCGTTTTTGTTCGCGTTGACGTTTACACACTACCCGCCATCTGTTAGTTCTATCGGCCAAACACACCGATTTTAGCATTGGGCGTACATGTCATCCTGACTATGATTTTGATCGGGATTTGTTCTAAGTGTTACGTCTGTTTGTCTGTGGTGATATGTTTAAGTATGATTAGCATTAGAGCATTAGATCACAGCATAATACAGTGACTCTCTCTAACTCGACATTCAAGGGACCATCGATCGAGTTAGGGAGGTATCGAGATAAGTACAGCACACATATTTTCAATTTTTAAAATTTTCTTAAATTTGTGAAAATTCATTCGAATTTGTCATTTGACTCACGCTGAAATAGGTTGTAAATCTTTATTTTATTATTGGTAAATATAATCATAATATTAAAATTCATAATATTGGTTAAAAATGGAGGCAATTTGAAAAAAAAAAATGAAAATATCGAGTTAGAGAGGCAAAAGTGCATCGGAAACTGAAAAAAAAATTGCATCGAGGTAGGGAACATTGAGTTAGACATCGACTTACAAAGGAATCGAAATACCGTAAAACGGGGTAGCTTTGATAGTTTTTTTTCGAAAAAAAACTTGAATATTTATGCATGCTGTTTCAAAAAATTTTAATTCATATTTTTAAAAAAAGTACAGGTATCCTAACTATCGATTCCAGTTGATAGGTTTCCAAAAGATTTATTCTTAATGGATTTATAATTTTCATATAATCGAAAGTCGGTTTTCTGTTTTGGGGTAACTACGATAATGAAGCATCACTCGAACAAAATTGAATGAATTACAGAACATTTGTAGGGCGTTGCATATCTTTAGGCGTTTAACGCTATATGGAAATTTCTGACTTAGATTACAAAAATGGTCCCAGTTTGTAAAAATAGTATTCTCTAAGAGTTTTGAGACCGAATTCGAGTTCTACTATAACTAGGCTATCAAGTATAAGGAACGAATTCATTATGACTTCATCAATAGTGATCGTAGAACAGATTGTTTGAGAGCATTTCAAAATTGCTAAATTCTTATAAATGTTCCATATTTGCTATAAATCCTCAAATGTACTTGATTCCAACGGAAATAGCTTAACATGAAATGTCATACTAATACTCTTTACTTTGCATTAGTTTTGCTTAACAGATTAACAGGAACTTTGTTATTTCGTTTAGTATGTTGAGAGTCTCGCATTATCAAAGTTACCCGCATTATCAAAGTTACCCCGTTTTACGGGATGTTAGATTGAAGGGACAGCGCATTCCATCGAGTTTGGAGGAATATCGAGATACAGAATATTGAGTAAGGGAGAGTTGACTGTATAGTGAATACTTGAATGGCCGATTTATTTAGCTTCGCTTAAACCGTAAACCACATTTACCCATATGCTTAACCTAGGTTTAAGGCCTAAGCGGGGGTGAAGAAATCGACCCTAAGGAGAATGATTATCTAAGGTTTTCGAGCTGATAAACCATTTTCTACAGCAGTGTTTCCCAAACTTATTTGACTTTCGCCCCCTTGAGGCCAATATTTCGCACAAGCAGGGTGTCTACTACCTGGGAAAAACTGGAAAACCTGGAATCTCAGGGAATTTTATTCAACCTGGAAAAAACCTGGAATTCTCAAGGAATTTTGGCCACACTCAGGGAAATAATTTTGAAACAGTAAGTCATGGTTGAATATGTTCACGATTAACTATTTCGAAACTATTTTTGCACACTTTATCTATCTTCTATATAAATAAAAATGGAATGGTGTTTGTATGTCACGAAATGGCTTCCGAACGGGTCAACGGATTTGAATGATTATTTTTCCGTTTTGTTCGTCAAGTGTTCCGACGTGTTTGTGTGTATAAAAAACCCAGGATTCTCATCGGGAAAGTCCAAAAACGAGCGTGATCGGAACTGTCATTTTGTATGGGACGATCTTTAGCGTTTTTCAACAGCCTACTTGATGGCAAGACGAAGTTTGCCGGGACCAGTCTTGGGAACTGTGACCACAATTCACCACAGTTCATCGATTCTGCCATTCCACCGAAACCACAAAGCAGCAGCAGCAATCAATACCATCAGGCGTTGCGCTGCCAACGGTTCACACACTGCTTGACTGTTTTTGTCTCTCCACTATGACCATTTTCGGGCAGCCATTCCAAGCTGAATGATTGAAAAAGTGTTAAATCATTCAATCGCTAATATTTCGCTTGTGTTTTCAACTAATTGAAATCTATTAGCTCTAACAGAAAGATCACAATCATTCCGTTACGATACATATAACAAGTTCAATTTCATACTGCCTTTATCGAGCAAAAATGCAAAACCCCGAAACCGCAAAAATCGTGTCACCACTGTGCTCGAGTCATTTCGCATTCGGAGTTGAAAAACGTTAGGAAGAAGAAGATTACATTTTTGAAGAGCCGTGACGTTTTTTGTTTTGAACCGTCATGGTTTGCTTTGGGATTTTGATGGTTCGTGTAGAAAGATGTAAATGTAGAGGCGGTAAGTGTTTGCTCCAGTACTTTCTCATCCCTGGGCCGGGACCACTAGTTAAATATAAAAAATTTCGCTGCGCCGCTTCAAAATGCTACTTGAACGATTCAGTTCATTAATAAACTTGGATGTTTTCTGTGAAATGCTCTCAAATAATGTACCATATATTTGTCATAAAGTACTATAACCATCGATTACTTCGTAGTTCGGGAAAAAATGTCTGTTTGTTGCAGGATATGAATCTGCATGATTAAAGATTTCAATATTACGCAGCTTAACAAAGATAACATTTTTGCATGTCTCAAAGATCAAATGAAAATGTTCCAGCACATTACAATTTTGAGCTACTGATCCTCAAAGTATATAAAATGCTGTTTTTTAATGTTGAAAGTTAAACTATGATTGTATATAGTGATCTATCCCACCAATAATCACCAAAATAGGATTATGTAGGATTTGGTTGGAATGCACGAATAAATGTTGAATAAATCGATTTTTTCAACATGCCGCCATCGTCACACAAAATTATTCGTTCCTATTATATGGCATATATGGCAAGATACCATACTTTCTAATACATCAACATATAAATTTTGAGCTTTGAAAGTATCATGAAACTCGTAGAAAAGTATTCTCTTACACATCAACTTTGAATTCTGTAGTAAACTAAGCAAATAAATCTTCATATAAGCTGGTTCTTGCATGTAAGCTGACTGTAGTCGTTAACAATGTATTTCAACACCCAATATCTCAAATTTTAATCCAATTTTCCAAACAATCATATACAGAAATTTCTTCAAGAAAACCCACCATAGTTTTGAAGAAATTCGCTTAGATATTTTACCAAGGAATCGCACAAGAGAAGATTATTAAATTCGGGCTGGTGAAACGGCTGGTGCAGTTTCATATAAAAAGTGCTTATAGCAGAATGAAAACGGACTATTCTGCACGCGTTCTGCTGGGCAGTGGTTTGTTAAAGGCCAAGCGGAAGGTGAAAGTGCATCGACGCCGAACCTTAGATTTTCGGGAGCGCGAATCTGGAGAGCCGGACAGCGGAATCAGGCTGGGGGACTTGATCGATTGGTCACTCGCTGGTGGTGACAATCGATTAGGTTTCAGCTTGAAACCGCTATCTGTACTCTAGCGTTGTGCTCTTGAAGGTTTGAGTTTCATCTTCACCAGAAAAATCGTTTTGTTTTGTGTCATCGATTTTTCTTTTCTCGTATTGGTTTGCACGTGTTTTGAGTTCAAATCGAGTTCACGTTTTCGCATTGCCGGAGTGATATTTTGCTATTGTGAAATGACCATGCCTGATTTAAGTAGCTTATAGCTGCTCAATCAAGGACTGATCATTTTGGTGAGTTCGTTTCATGCTTTCATTTTAAATGTACAATATATTGAAAAAAAAAAACTTATATTTATCACGGAGAACGATGGAAAATGTTACTTAAATAATTTGTTTTAACAAAATATGAACAGTTCGTCATAGTAAGTGTTGACATAGACTCTTGTACATTAACATTAAAAATCCCAAACCTTTCCTTTTATTTGATTTTATCATTATAAAAAATACCTTTGAATGGTTCTACGCTAAAAGCACAGACAAACAGACGTAACACTTAGAACAAATTTCTTCAAAATCCATCGCCCAGTTTACACCATCATCATCTGGTGAGCATGTTGCACGAAAAAGGTGTTTTCGTGCAACAAGACCCGGCAGATGGCGGTAGTGTGAAACGTCAAACGCGAAAGAAAACGATGTGCGCGCCTCTGGTTGTGAGGTTTGTAACATAGCGAATTTGAAATGATTCGTCAAATGAGTGGTCGATGGAAATTTCTTCAGTGTTACGGTCTGTTTGTCTGTGCTAAAAGTGTCGACTTACCATATGTTCACGTTGTCCTTTAAAGTGCTGATAGGTGATTTTTGAACTGAGGTTGCATGAATCACTTCCAAGGTGAATCCTGATCATGCAGCTATGATCCCTCCCCACTAACAAACTCCATCCCGTGACAACCATGGAGATGCAGAGGTGATCTCGGTTCTAGTAACAATAGATGTCACACTAACATTCCTTCCCTTCCCGATGAACGTAAGGACGTGGCCGGCGCCGTTATTGACTTTTCAATATTTGGAATTCTCAAAAAGTGTACATTGAAAATGGAAAGCTACTCCCAAGCTACATCTCTTGCAGAGGCGACTCGTAACCTCACTTTTACCTGTTCTACGCATCTAAAAATGCCTTTTTCGACAAATTGAGATCATAAAGCCAATAGTAAACGATTGGAATCTTCCTTTCTAGCAAATCTTCACTTATAGATGCAAATTGGTTGCATAAAATCAAGAATTTCCTATTCGTGGAACAGGTAGATTTGAGGTTGGGGAATCGCCACTGATCTCTTGGTTCCTTGTGCAACTTCTATTATTCTGGTCAATCACGGAGTAGCAACTACGAATTGTACGGTCATCAATGCTTATGCTTATGCTTTAGATATTTTACCAAGGAATCACACAAGAGTTCCTACGCTTTTTCATGTTAATTCCTTAGAGTTCATTTATGGTTACTTCCAGGAATCGTTCCTACAGTTTCTCGAGAGATTATTCGAGGAAATCTATTAGGAAGGAAGGACTTCCCAATAAACTCGATCATCGATTCATCATAATGCTCCTATTGTTTTTTTTTTTCTAGGAGTTTCTTCAGCATTTCATCCAAACGTTTTCAAATGAATAAAATACCCTTGGAATCTTCTAAAGTTTATTCAAGGTTCCACACCAGTTAACACCACTGCAAATTTTCCAATAATTACTCCGATAATTCTCTATACAAACTTCTATTTCCTTCCGATGTTATTCAAGGAATTAGAATTCTGAAAATCCTACGGGATAAGCTATTCGATTGATTTTTGTTTTCAATATTTTAACAATTGATCTAGGAAATCTTCTCAAACTTCCTCAAGTGTCTAGGAGTTCTTTCGGGGATCCTTGTTCATCAAGAGTTATGTACTTTGAACCTTACACAAGCTTCATCGGAGTTTACTTTAGGTTTTCTTCTAAAATATTACTCGTCAGGTATTTATCAAACATTTAAATAATAATTTCTGAAAATTACATGCAATTTCTTTAGAGATATTCTTTTAAAAATGCCTAAAAAAATATTCGAAGACTTACTTGGGAAATATCTCAAGAAGGAATAATTTCTTAAGAAATCTTAGAAGGAATCTCTAAGGGTACATTCAGAAATTATCCACAGAGAAATTTCAAGTTGAAATGTTAAAGATATTCCTGAAAATCAATGTTGTAGGTGATTCTACGAAAGACCCAGAGGTGCTTTCTGGAGAAGATATTGTTATTTCGATGTTCCAAACGGGTATTTTTGAGAGTGCCAAAAATAAAGCGATGGAAGAATTGTTGTCTGGGGAACTTAAGTCTTTGTTGGGGAATCTTTGGAGGAATTCCCAATGAAATTTCTGAGGTATTTTCTGTGGTTCTTCTTCAAAAATCCATATTGTATTCTTGAGGTTTCTAAATGAAATTGTAGAGGGAAAATAATCACTAAAGAACTAAAGAAATCTTAGGTTTTTTGTTAAAGTGTTTTGAAGCCATTTAAGACCTATTGTTGGAAATGAATTCAAATTCATTCAAAATTTATAATTCAATAATCATCAGAATTTAAGAAGTTTTCTTGAGCCTGGAATTATTTCTTAAGACCTGGAAAAAACCTGGAAATATCAGGGAATTTCATTTCAGTAAACGAGTAGACACTCTGATAAGAAATTACCGTATATGAAACTGTTGCAGAGTGATACAAGAGAATACGCCTCCAAGCGCGAAACGCAACATACTGTTAGCCATCTATACTTTGGTAGCGCAACTTGTCCAGTGGATGAGAGATTTGATTTTTCACGCATTCATCACATGCCTCTGTGAAGGGAAAATAATGTTTTATTTTCTTAATAAAAGACGGTCAACAGTGAAACGGTTAAGTGGAAAAGGTAGAAATATCAATGTTCTATGTTCTACATTCGTTTGTTTATTATATTATTCCACTACTTTCATAAAAATTGAGATCCGGCTGGTAGGAGCACTAGTTTGAGGTTGGAAAACCAAAATATGTGAGGTTAGTTTCATTGAAATTTTCGCCTGAGCAATTTTTGCACTTGAATAAAACACGTTTCGAAACATTCTCCGCTGCCTCTAAAAATACCATTGATACGCTCCCAAGACGACAATTCGTCCGGTGGGGTGTGCTGCCGGTCGTCATGATGATGGTTGACGAGAGCGATGTCAAACTCATTCGTGGTTTCAAACATTCGGAACAAAATATTTGTTTTCACCGCTTAAGTGAAATAATGTATGAAATAGAATGAAATTTAATGGTAGAGAATTCATTTCTCTACCCAATGGTATTTTTAGAGGCAGTGGACAATGTTTCGAAACGTGTTTTATTCAAGTGCCAAAAATCGCTCAGGCGAAAGTTCCAATGAAACCAACCTTACATATTCTGATTTTCCAACCTCAAACTAGTGCTCCTACCAGCCGGATCTCAATTTTTATGAAAGTAGTGCAATAATACAAAAAACAAACGTATGTAGAACATAGAGAATGGATATTCCTACCTTTTCCGCCTAACTGTTTCACTGTGAACCGTCTTATATCAGGAAATAAAAATTTTCCTCACAGCGGCATGTGATGGATGCGTGAAAAATCAATTCTCTCATCATCTGAGTAGTTGCGCTACCAAAGTATAGATGGCTAACAGTATGTTGCGTTTTGCGATGGAAGCGTATAGAGAAATGAATTTTCTACCACTGCATTTCATTCAATTTCAATTTACTTCTCTTAAGCGGTGAAAATAAATATTTTGTTCCGAAAGTTTTGAAACCATGAATGGGTTTGACATTGCTCTCGTGAACCATCATCATGGCGATAGCAGCCCACCCCAGCGGACGAATCGTCGTTTGGGAAGCGAATAACTGCAAATAAAAACGGTCTTGCGAACAGCAAAGAGGTAATTCTTTCATGATCTCTTAATGAATTACTAAGATATTCATCTGTTTCGGGTGTGCAGAAAACATCAGTGACTTCGGGGAAATCGGAACGGGAAATATTCACTCGTATGAACACCCAAATCATTGACGGATAGCATAGACAGCAATGTGAACTCGAATCAGGATCTGAACATGATAAATATAGAAATAAATGAGTTACCGTAAAACGGGGTAACTTTGATAGTTTTTTCGAAGAAAACTTGAATATTTCTGCATGCTGTTTCAAAGAATTATAATTAATATTTTTAAAACAAGTACTGGTATCCTAACTATCGATTGCAGTTGAAAGATTGCCAAAAGATTTATTCTGATTGGATATATAATTTTTCAAATAATCGAAAGTCGGTTTTCTGTTTTGGGGTAACTTTGATAATCGAACAAAATTTATTGAATTACGGAACATTTATAGGGCGTTATATACCTCTAGGCGTTTAACGCTATATGGAAATTTCTGACTTAGATTACAAAAATGGTCCCTGTTTGTAAAAATGGTTTTCGCTAAGAGATTTGAGACTGAATTCATGTTCTACTATAACTAGGCTGTCATGGATAAGTAACTAACTCATTATGACTTCATCAAATAGTGTTCGTAGAACAAATTGTTTGTAAGCGTTGCAAAAATGCTAAAATCGTGTAAATTTTTAATATTTGCAAATAAATCCTCAAATGCACTTGATTCCTACGAAAATAGCTCTGACATGAAGTGTCATACTAACACTCTTTACTTTTGCATTCGTTTTTCTTAACTGATTAACAGAAACTTTGTTATTTCGTTTAATATGTTGTGGGTCTTGCACTATCAAAGTTACCCGCATTATCAAAGTTACCCCGTTTTACGGTACTTGTGAAAAAGAACGTTTCTTTTCTTTTTTCTTGCTTTTGTTTTCAACAATCCAAGAAAAATGGCTAACTGTATTCAATGTCATGGATTACGAAGCTTCATGAAAAAAAAACGTATAATTTTCAAAAAATCATTACCGGATATAAAATACGTTTATACTAGTCAAAGCTTAATGTGCTAATATGCATCACAATGAGTGAATAGATAGAATATGATTCAAGAGTAGTTTTTAACTTATCTAGTATTTTATTTCCTTAGCGTGTACTAATAGTAGTGTCTGGGCCGACAATGGACTTATCCACGGTCTTCTTTTATCTTCAAATTTCTTTTTCTTTTCTGCTCTAAATGCGGGCAATGTTTACATTAAATGACATCCGGACTAACATCCGGACAACGAATGTTCACCGGATGAACATGAAGTGGATGAATGCACAACGAAATTGTTCATTTTTTGTAAACACGGCCCGCAGTAAAAGGTTTTCTTCCCAGTGGAAGAAGCAGCGTGACGTCATTGTAAATTAGTTCATCGCAGCTACACGCAGAAAAGCCCAATGCTGCCATACTGCAGCAACAACCGAGACATCCGGTTCCGTGTCGCCGCTGCTCTCATTGACAGTTGACTGTTTTATGGTCTAGAACCCACTTTCCTTGTGATGAACAGATTGTTTGTATTTTGCATTAAATTCATGTTTATTTCAATTTTTTGTTTTACATAGTAATTTGTCTCACATTTCAAGAGATTTGACACTAAGTGGTCCTTCAGCTTTGTTGAATAATTTGTTATTTATCTGGTCATTTAATTGGTTGTACCCCTAGTTATATAATTGGCCTGAATGGCCTCTGTGGTTTTTGGAAAAAATAATTTTATAACCTAACTACTATTTACAAGACTAATTAAAAATTTGATAACTTAGGGGGGGGAAACGAGGTCCCGGATGACCTGCTTGCCAGATTGGTGGCAAAAGAGCCCTGAATTTATCGATCGAGTCACCAAAGCGCTCCCCTAATCTTAAATGTTTCTATCTCGCCAGACGGTGGACCTCAGTTGTCCTCATTCTCGGAGGACTGTTGAGGATCATCCGGAGGAACTTATTCTGGGTCCTCTGGAGCCTCAGATGATGGGTTTTTGGCGCAACTCTCCCAAATTGGTACGCCATATTCAATGACTGGAAGAATGACCTGTTTGTAAACAGCAAGCTTGTTCTTCAAAGACAGAGTTGGCTTCCGGTTAATCAGTGGGTATAGTGCTTTGAGCAAAATGTTGCTTTTAATGACCGTTTTGTCAACCTGCTGTCTGAAGAGAAGCTTGCTGTCTAACGTTAAACCAAGTCGGCTACATCTGACCATCCCATCGTTGATCCACGAGGGTGATCTGCAATCCTCAGCCGGAACAAGTCGGGGGGATTTAGAATAGGGAAAGAGGATGACTTGGGTCTTCGCCGCTTTGATACAGCGAATATCGATAGAGAGCCACCTTCAGGGCATGTCCGAGGTGAACAGGTTGTATAGTAGGGGACCCAAAATACTACCCTGTGGAACACCTGCGGGGATGTTAAGTGGGTCTGAGTTGACTCCATTGAGGGTAACCATGAACGTCCTGTCACACAGATAGTTTTTGATGATTTTCACCAAAGAGGTGGGAAGATTGTATCGGTGCAGCTTGTACACCAGGCCGTCATGCCAGACGTAGTCGAATGCTTTTTCAACATCGAGCAACGCCATGGCGGAGGATTTGGCGAGGGACTTGTTCCGCCTGAGGATGTTGGTTACTCGAGTCAGTTGGTGCACGGTTGAACGACCGCGTTGAAAGCCAAACTGTTCATCGAGTAAGATGTTGTTTTGATCAGTTTAATAAAAGTTCAGGACGGACGATACTTGAAGAGTTTGAAAATCACAGACGTACATAGAGCGGAGTAAATTCAAGCAGGGCCGTCGGATCGTTTCGAAGAGCTTCTCGGATGCTGCCTGAAAAGCCGTAGATTTGCTTGGAATTTTTGTAAAAGCGGGCATACATAGATTACGTGTTCAATGGTGTTGTTTGTATCGCGGACCTCGCAGATGCGATGGAAAGGTGTCCCTCTAAGATTGTGGGAAACCCTCGTATGGCCAGTTCTCAACCGGGAGATGATTTTCTGACCCTTCATTGGAAGACCTAAGCTCAGGGTTGTTATTAGTCGCCGGATTCGACAGACTATCAGTGACGGTGACGAAAAATAAAAAGTTTCGTCACTACCTCAGCGCAGCGCAAACTTAGTCGCCCAACTACCAGCAACCAAGCACCTCGTCGCGACGAAAAATCTTTGCCGTTTCTCTCTGTATGTGTTTTCGTTGAACATGTTCAGCTTGAATGGAAAGGCAGACAACTAATCGGTGCCAATTGAAAGGCCGATCAAAAAAGGAACTCGCAAAAAAAAAAATCTGCGCGCTTTCGGAGTTGAACAAAAAACCTTTAGATTATCAGTAGCACGCGCCTACCGACAGGGCTAACACAACTCCTTGAAAATGTGCTTGCCCAATTGCTAACACAAGACACCTTGTTAACTAGTAGTTTGTGGCTCAGACTCTCTTTTTCTGCAATTGTGAGCTCGGTGACGATTAGAAGCTTATGTTGGTTCAGTGCGGAGGGGTGACGGGAAGAGTGACGAAATATATTACTCGTGGACTTTTTGCGGCTTTGTTTCGTCGTGGTCTCCTTGCCAGTCATTGAAGACAAAGAAAATGACGATCTTTTACGCACTGAATATTTTTCTCAATTTTTCGTCATCGGTCAGTGACGAAACCGATGGTTACCAACCCTGCCTAAGCTTACTGCGAGCTCGTCATCCGCAATGCCTATTCCCACCTTCGCGTTGCGAGGGAACCATCTGTATAACGCCGCTGAAATGTTGTATAATCGGATCGAAGGATTTCGACGACGGATTGCCGCAATCGTGTTGATGAGTCTCCTGCCCTGAAGTTGTCCTTTATTCTGCCGTCGAATTTGAGAGAAGAGTGGCGCCAATCGCCCAGTGGATCTTGGCGACAGGAGGGAGCGTCACGCCGGCTATGCTGTCTAGCAGAATGTCGGCCTCGTCTAGGAGGCAGGTTTTGTCGTTTCCAGCGGTCCTCTTGCAAAAGCGGCCGCCTTCGTACAAAGTGTAGCATTAATAAATAACGGAAGGGAAGAAGGCCAGCTCGACGCAGGATGCGTTGGCCGGAGTGGACGGGAGGCGACCCGAAATATATAGGAGACAATGTCTCAATCAGTCTGTTGATTCTGAATCGAACCGCCGTTCTGAACGGACGTGTTTTTGAGTTGTTAACACAAGTTCAAATTCTTTCATGTGCGAAGTGCACATCTCCGCGATTTCCCGTTCCCGCGGCTGCTTCCCGACGCCAGCATATCTGCTTAGTGTGGCTAGCGAGAAAGCCTCCTGCAGCAAGCAGCACCAGTCCAGCCGCGGCCCATAGTGATGGGTCGCAACCGCAAACAGAAGGCGGATTCCACCTCGATCCCTGCCCCGCTGGCCGCAACGGGCAGAAAAGCGCGCAAAAACGCGCAAGGAATGAGGATGCCAACCCGGCGGCGTACAGCAGGTTGCAGGCAAACAACCAGTTTGCCTCCCTGCCTGTGGACCAAGCCCCCCAGAGCGCGAAGATCCCCCTGTTCACGGCGTCGAAGGACCTCTCGGCGCTGTGATCCGAGCTAGCGGCCCACAACAACAAGCCGGTTCAAGCTGTGCCACACCGACACCAAAATCATGTGCGCCTCCGGCGCCGATTTCGACAAGGCCGGCAAGCTACTGAAGGTAAAGGGGGTAGAATTTTACACCACGATGCCCCCGGTAGCAAGCCGATGAAGGTTCTCGTCGAGGGCTCCCAGAACACACCCCACCCCGGAGGCCATCGTCGATGAGATGAAGGCGGCAGGACTGAAGCCGACGAACGTGTTCCCATCCGGCGAGCGCAAGGAGGAAGACATCGGGACCAGCTCTACCTGGCCCATCTGAGAAGGGGTCCACTACCATGGCAGGCCTGACGAAGGTTATAGCACTTTTCAACATCGTCGTTGAATGGGAGTGCTACCGCCCGAAAAAGAGAGACGTGACACAGTGTGGCAACTGCCTCGCGCTCGGTCACGGGACAAGAAACAGCCACATGAAGCCCCGCTGTGGTAAATGTGCCAGCGCGCACGCCACGACGACATGCCAGCCAATGGAGGGTACTGAACCGAAGTGTGCCAACTGCGGTACCAACCACGAGGGCAGCAGCCGCAATTGCTCCAAACGAACGGAGTCCCTGGCAATCCGCCAGCAAACATCCGCCAAGAAGCTGGGACGGCAACGCCAGAGCCAACCACCCCACCGCTGACTGAGGAGCCTTTTCCGACTCCCGTTACCAAGGGCCCAATCTGCCACCACTTACACCAACCCGCATCCCGCCAGCGGCCCCTTCGTTCAGCATCGCCTCGCGGCCGTGCAGAATGCGCCCCTCCTGGATGGGGGAATCCTGGACCCAGTGCCCCCGCTACTCCTCCCTCCGACGACGGCTCCCTGTACACACCGGAGCAAATGTTGGAGTACACCAGGGACTTGTTCCAACGGCTGCGCGCCTGCCGTTCCAAGTCGGAACAAATCAATTTCAATGGTATTTTCTTTCCTTGTAAAATATGGCCCTTGAGGCCACCACAAGGATCGCAAATTGGAACGCTTGCTCTCTACGGAGCAAAACCCAAGAGCTGTCCGCCTTCCTGGACCAGGCTTGACCGGTGCGGATCCGAAGGAGGAGGCGTTGCGATTGCTCTGTGGAGGAACGTAAACTGCGTCCTGCTACCGAGCTTCCAGCAGCAAATCATCGAGGCCGTTCACCAGGACCTCAGCCCGGATCACTACCCGGTGGTGGCAGAAGTTGGTTCCGTGGTCAACCGGCATCGGGTCACACGGCGCAAGTACCACCGTGTCTTCTGGAGCCAATTCCAGCGGTGTGTCGACGCCCACATCCGATACGAGGCTTCTCTGGCGTCCGTTGAGGATATCGACCGGCAGCTGCAGAGTGTCGAAGAGGCTATCTCCGTGGCCCGAGAGCAGCATGTACCAGCATCTGGTCAGGTGAGCAACACCCTGCTTATCGATCGTGTTACCAAAGATCTCATTCGTTTACGGAACACTAAACGCAGGCAGTGTCGATCTGCCTGCGTTAAAAAGCGAAGTCAATCACATATCCAAAATAATCAAGGCCAGAATGTGGACCTCAGGAACGATGATTTTTCCAAAAAGATCCGCTCTCTCCCAGATTGTGCTAGGCAGTTCTGGAAGATGACCAAACTTTTAAAAACCAAATCCAGACCAATCCCACCGTTGATCCCATTAGACAACACCGACACTAAGGATCGCTTATAACCCCTGCGGAGAAGGCTGCTGAGATAGGTCGGCATTTCGTCAGCTCTAGAGCTAGACATTTCTAGCCCACACGGAGCTGCTGTTTCCGAACACGCAGCTAACTATACCGATCTCCAACGACTTTTCGAAGGAGTTGGAGTGACACTGCTGACGAATTGTTGGCCTATCTCAAAACATCCAAAAACATGAAGGCCCCAGGTTTCGACAACATCCTGAACTCGGAGTTCAAGCAATTGAGCTCCAGTTCTACCAACATCTGGCACTGATTTTCAATCAGTGCCTCCAAGTTAGCTACTTCCCCTCGTCGTGGAAGTCAGCAAAAGTCATCCCTATCAGGAAACCTGGGAAGGATTCTTCCTCCCCCAAAAGCTATCGACCCATCAGCCTTCTCTCAGGGTTAACAAAGTTTTTGAAAAAGCGATCAACAGACTGCTGCTTTCGGCAG
>NW_018735840.1:0-31753 GCF_002204515.2 Aedes aegypti | reverse complement strand
TAGTTATTACTTATCAACCAATACACGAACAATTATATCTAACAATCTAACGCCTGATAGTGATTTTAGGAAATTGTCCAAAGCATTCAAATATGAATGAATAATTCTTGGACAGGATATGCAGATACGCCCTTTTGAAGTGTATGGAAAGAATATTGCATGGTGAATTCCGTTTCATCTATTATCAACAGTTAGATGCATACATAATCATTACACCTCTGCGGTTGTTCTTATTTCATTCAATTTAGCAAGTCGCACAAAATTTACACGTACACATATTGTCTAGATTGACATTATAAAAGGGCCAAAGTATAATTGAAATATATACACATCAATATAGCTGAACATCAAAGTTGATCGCAACATTCGAACATAACATATCTGTATCTACATAATTCTATATTCAATATTCTATTCAATTCTATATAATTCTTTTCTATTCTAATCTGTTCTATTCTATTCTCTACTTAAATTTGTTCTATTCTGATCCACCCTACTTGTTCTTTTACATATTTTTACAAATGCCAATGTTGTAATCAACAACTGCGCGCAAAAGAATTGAACGATACACTTTCGATGTTTGTTCGACTTTATAGCGCTGACAGGTCTGTGAAACAGCGCTATGCACAGACTCCGACGCCAGCTCATTATGTCAGCCTCGACCAGTTGCATTGCAGAAGTCTTTTACATTAAACATGGTGATATGATTTTGTCAGACTCTGCTCACGACAAACTTGTTCAAATTATCTTTAAAACGAGGATCCAGCTCAAATGAAAAGCATTTAATACAAAATGCTTAAGTTCCTTAAAATACATAAAAACTATCATATATAAGTTGAAACCCTTATTTGGACTTACTGTGAAATAATAATTCAAATCTTCATTTTTATGGATCATATGAGAAGCACGAATTAGGAGTCAGAATCTGTGCATAGCAATTTTTTAAAGAGCTGGGACAACTAAAAAGCCGTACAAATGTCGAAAGAGTACCGTTCCAATCTTTTGCGCGCAGTTGTTAATTTTTACAGTGTCCATTTGTAAAAATATGTATAAGAACAAGTAGGGTTGATCAGAGTAGAATAAATTTAAGTAGAGTATAATTGAATAGAATAAAACAGATTAGAATTGAAGTATGTATGTATGAATATATAATATAGAAAAAGATAAGTGATGTTCGAGTGTTTCGGCCAACTTTGATACAGTCATTATTCAGCTAAATTTAAATGTGTATATTTCAATTATACTTTGGTCCTTTTTCAATGTAAGTATAGACAACATGTGTACGTGTAAATTTGGAATCGTTCAAATATTACGTAACGAGGAGGTTCGGTAGTGTTACGGTTCATACATTTTCCATACAAAAGCTGTAACGTGGGGCAAGAAAGGGGGTCTCAAATTGGAAAATTCTGCGTTACATTTGAATACAATTTGAATCATTACTTCTATGCAACTTGCTAAATTGAATGAAATAAGAACAACCGCAAAAGTGTAATGATTATGTATGCATCTAGCTAACCGTTGATTACAGATGGAGCAGAATCCACCATATCCCATATTCCATATTCTTTCCATACATTTCAATAGGGCGTATCTGCATATCCTGTCCAAGAATTTTTCATACAAATTTGAATGCTTTGGACAATTTCTTAAAATCACTATCAGGCGTTAGATTGTTAGATATAATTGTTCGTGTATTGGTTGATAAGAAATAACTAAACATAGCATTGGCCCTTTTCAAATGTCGGTCTAGAATTTTTTTTATGAAAATATTTTTCAATATCTAAAACCATATAAAAAATTAAAACCACAAAATTTTATTATAATCTCTTTGTTAAAACTAGTTAAAGTGGCATATTTCGTGTGATTTCTATCATATAAACTTCAAAAGGGCGTAACTCAAAATTCTGTCTAAGGATTTTTTCAAAAATCGGCCCAGAGGTGCAGAACAACGTCAGGAATCAACTGCTGACTGCCGTTTGAATGGTATATTTTATTTGATAATAACGGTAATTGGAGCACCGTGGTCATCACTCCAATTATTTGTCGTAGGATGAATAATAAATGTGGCGACGATGACAAATCGATCCAACGTAGTTCAGCACTTTTATTCAAGACTTCGCACTTATGGAGGGGGCAAATTTTGCGAAATAGACACAACAATTTCAATATCCAACATGGACACAATACATTTTAGTATCGTAAAACGAGGTATCTTTGAAAATGCGGCTAACTTTGAGAGTGCGGGATCCGCAACGGTACTAAACCAAATAACAAAAATTATGTTATTCAGTTAAGCAAAACGAATACGAAAATAAGGGGTATCAGTGTGACACTTCACCTCTGAGCTGTTTTCGTGCCAATCGAGAGTATTTGAGGCTTATATTCGAATATTTAAAAATGTTGAGATTTTGGTACTTTCAAAACGCTCACAAACAACCTGTTTTACTATCACTATTTCATGAAACTATAATGAGTTCGGTACGTATGCTTGATGGCCTAGCTATAGTAGAACATGAATCCGGTATCAAACCTCATAGGGAAAAACAGTTTTACAATTTGGAAATCATTTTCGTAATCAAAGTCACAAATTCCCATATAACATTAAAAGCCTAGAGGTATGCAACGCCTCATGTACTTTACGGGATTCATTCGATTTATACTCATTCATGTTCCCAAAAAACGATTGATTTATGGTGAATTCAATGTTGAAACATGATTATCGATAGATATACTTTTATACCCATTATTATCAATTTATGATGGTGTTTATCATGTTTGTTTTGGACTGAAAACCGTTTTAAAGAATGTTTTCTGTTCAATAAATTCTGTACTTTAATTGATAAAATCTAATCCAGTTTCTCTTTTAACACTTCAGTCGTCGCGCTGTTGTATTATGTACAACACTGGTGGAAAAACCTCGCTCTTCGTTCCAACAGCAGCGTGGTGGTTCTGACGGTGGCAAACCGCGCGACGACGGAAGGTTAACATTCTCCCAATCCAATTTCAAACTGGTGATGAAGTCAAACAATAGTTTGTTTTGGATTTTCATGTGCTTATCTACTCATTATCAATGAGTAACCAAAAACTGACTTTCGATTATATGAAAAACTATAGATTCATTGAGATCGAACCGTTATGCAATCTTTCAATGTGCAATCGATAACTAACAAACCAGTGCTTGTTTTACAAATAAAAAATAAAATATTTAGATTTTCTCTAAAAAAAACTATCAAAGTTACCCCGTTTTGATGGTATGTATTTAGTTTTAAGTATATGAATGTAACTAGGGATACGTTAATGATGTGAGGTTTTAGCAAACGCACCCAACCAGCGGCTGCAAAGATTTCCATTTAACCCGTATAGGCCTGAGTGAAAGCAAAAATTCTAAAACCCTCACCGCTCAGCGAATTCTTAATGATTCAAATGTTTTTTTGTCAGTATACTGGCACATATATCTAGTTTCTTGAAGTGGACAGAAGAACGCGGAAATATTCCCTGTGGTCAAGTTATTCCGGTGGATCACTGGGTCAGGTCGGGTGAGAAGGGTACTGTGCGTATGTACCCCTTGAGGTAGGCAAATTTCAAGTCACAGATTTTTTCCGGAATCGGTTATAATGTGGCCACTACATGACGGAATTTTAAGAAAATTGCATCAGTGTAAACCTTTTTGAGAAACGATTGAATTGGATAACTATGAGTATTGCATTTGATTTATCGTACAAATGATCATTTTTGGGTCCTGAGACGCCTCAAACTTACGATAAAGTGGCCAATTTGAATCTGAACATCTGTGACAAGCTTATGGGAATGCAATTTAGTGCACAATTATGTTTGATTTTTTCTTTTCTAGAATTGAAACGAATTAGTATCCAACAAATCTATAGCCGGTTCTTCCAGGCATTACGTCCGAATGACCACATCCGGTATATTTTAAACGATGCAAAACTCTTCATTTATAATGTTGATTGTCAATTCTGAATGAGTTATGCAAATTAAAATGATTGTCATTGCAAATAAATAAAGGTAACCTTTGCATGTCCCAAAAAATAGCCCTTTTTACCCGACTTGACCCAGTGAGCCACCGGAATAACTCCGGCCACAGGAATATTTCCGAGTTCCTTTGGCCACTTCTAGAAACTAGATATGTGGGCCAGTGAACTGACAAAAAATCATTTGAATCCGTTAAGAATTCTCTGAGCGGTGAGGGTTTTAGTATTTTTGCTTCCACTCAGGCCTATACGATTTAACCCGTATAGCCCTCAAGCCAATTTGCTAGCAAGATATATGCATGACAACTTTACAAGTATTATATAATATTGTTACTCATACAAGAAATATAAGACGATCATAGTTTTTTTTTATTTTCACATCTTACATTTTCTGTATAAACCCTGTATATGTAACGATATTTTACAATATTTGTATGCGTTCTTGTTTTGGATGTAGACATACCGTATACAGGTTTACGTAGAATCTTCCTCCATCTTTCAATCAAAACAAATGTGAATAACAAGACCAGCTAGATGTGAACACACCATACAAAATTTAAACAGTACATTGCCCTATATAATTGTATGGCGGTTTATTTTGATGGTTGCATGTAATTATACAATTGTCTGTTATCTTAAAAAAGCTTCTTGTTCAATAACGAACTCCAATGATTTCAATTATTCTGTAGAATAGGAAACATTGATTGGAACTTGATAAGTTGTAGTATGTTTACCTTAATAAATTTATGAAAAATGCGATGTCGTTAATAAACGGCATACCACCATGGGCTGGTCACCTTGTGTGAATGTAGGTAGAAATTATGCTCAATTTGAAACGTCTTGTAATCGATTCGTGATCAAGGTATATCAAATAAGTCTTTGAGCTATTGCAATGCATCAAAATTAGTGTAACTCTAATATTCTCCTATGAACTCATATATGGGAGAAGGGTAAAAATACAAAAATCGACTTTTTTCAATTTTATGCCGATGAAAGATTTTTTAATATTCCGCAAGCTTTTCTTGACTATAAAGGCTAACTTTTAGTGAAAAAGATTGGAGGTTCATGCAAGTTCGACAATATGTGTGTTCCAGCACACCGTGCGCTTCAAAAATTAAAAAACTTTGGATGTCCAATCTCCCATACCTGTCATACCATCCTTACCATAAAAATTGTGTTCTGTTAAATTTTAAGCTTTCTAGGAGGTGATTCAAAGGTGGCCCAAAGACAATGTAGGTTTCTATGGAAATTGATATGGAAAAATTTTGAAAAATGTTCTAAACACGTTAGTACTGTAATGTAAGTAATGTAAACTTTTTATCCCATAGTGAAAATTCATACTTCAGACCTAAACGAAGGATGTTGCAGTAGAAACAAATTACTTTTGAGCTAATTTTGTTTGAGATTTTTGAAGATTTTTGTTGGGCGATAATCCCATATGAAGCTAAATAATAGCAAACCAACTCATAAATATCTCTTGCCCTATCCGTCGGATTGAATTGCTCTCTTCAGCAAATTTCTTTATTATGGTTTGAAGAATGAGTTTTCACTACAGGATGAAAAGTTTTACTTATATTCCAGTACCAACGTGTTTGGAACATTTTTCAAAATGTCTCCATAGTAATTCCCATATAAACCTACATTGTCTTTTGGCCACCTTTATACCACCACCTAGAAAGCTGAAAATTTCACAGAACACTATTTTTATGGTAAGGATGTTACGGAAGATATGGGAGATTGGATTTTCAAAACTTTCATAAATTTTGGACCACCTACTCCCACATTTCTCCAGGCATCTCGCAAGTATTCCTCCAAGGAATCGAGTAGAAAGTTCCATTGAAATTGTCTACGGATTCATATAGAGATTTTTCCAGGATTTGGTTTTGATTTTCCCTATAGGTAATTTGTAGTCTTCAAGAAGTTTTCCAGAAACTTCTCAAAGTAATTTATCGAATTGATTGTTTTAAAAAGAGAAGGAATGATTTCGTGAGTTCCATACTAACATTTATTAAGAGATTTCTCAGTAAACTATTCCAACGATTTTCGAAATTCCACCTCAAATTTTTGAAGTGTTCAACTAACAATTCATCACATTTTCCAAAAGTTTGCTTCAAATAATTCCTTCGAAATTCATTCAATTCGGAATTACACTCTGAATTCCTCTAAAAATTTAATCATGGATATTGTCAAAGTATTCCAAAAATCAATTTAAGCTTTTCCAAGGATATTTTTCAAATTGCTAATAACATTTTTCTTGGGATATACTCAAGGTATTTCATAAAACATTACTCTTGGCAATTTTGCTGGGACTCTGCCGAAAATTTTACAAGAATTCTTTAGAGAAAAAAAATTTCATCGAGTTTTGCCCTGAATTAATAAAAATTTCTTTCAGAGATATCTTTGAGAAAAACTAAGCTTTTTTCAGATCGCCAATATTCCTACATGTATTTATCATAGAAGAATTTCTTCACGGATTTTTTAAGAAACTTCTCTAAAATAGTAAGAGTAAGTTCCTCAGTAGCTTTTATTCAAAATTCTCAAAAGGTTATCCAAATTCAATGAATTCCTCCAGAGTTTTAATTACAGATTTTTAAAGTAATGCTCCCAAGAATGCTTCGAAAATTTATCGAAGAGTTTTTTTTTTATGAAATTCATACTATGAATACTCCACAAAATCTTTCAAGAACTTCTCCAAGGGTCTATAAATTTTTTTCTTTCTAATAATATTACTTGCATAATCTTGTAAAATCCAAAAAACAGTATTATGAAAAAAAAAAGCCTGCGAATTCTGCAGAGGAAGTTTTGGTATTCTAAAAGGCATTCATAGATAAATGACAGTAAACTATGAAGGATGTATAATGTGAAGTTTTAAAATATCTCTGAAACATTTTCGTATGCAACTGCGGAATGTTTCCTGTTTGAATATTTGGAGAAATCCTTAGAAAAATCATTAGATTGAAGATGGATGTTCTCATTGAGAATTATCAAAGAAGTTTTCCAAGAGCTGCAGGAAGAATTGTACAAATATCTAACGAAATTCCTGCCTAGAAAACTTTCTTCAGGAATCGGTCTTGAATCTATAAGAATGCTCGAAAAAATATACAGCAGAAAGTCCTACACAAATTTTTATTGTGTGAGGTACTCTACAAACTTCTTAAAGCTCAAAAGGTATTTCTGGAGAAATTTCTATGATGGTATTCAAACTATTGGAAATAAATTACTTTGAAGAATTCTTTTAGCAATTCACAAGAAATTCCTGACTGAGTGCTAAGGCAATGTTCTTAATAAAATTCCTTATCGAATCTTTGAAAAAAAAAAATCCAAGAATTCTTTGATAACCTCTGCAGTTTTTAGTCAAATTGCTCAAAATGATTAAAAAATAGCTTGGTGAAAATTCTACAAAAAAATCCAGAAGAAACTAAGCGAAATTTTTTGAAATATTGTTTGCAAAGGTTCTTGGGGAAGTTCTAAGAAATAGCTCTGAACAAATTTTGGGTCTATGGTTGAATTTCATCAAATGTATATAAAAAATAAGAAAATTGAACTTTTTTTTTAAATTCTTGAAAGATTTCATGAAGTTATTCATAAATCTCAAGCAATTTTTAAAATAATATATTGAGATAACCAAGGAATCAAAAACAAAAAAAAAACTAAAGGGATCCTTAAAAGTATAAAGCGGAGTTCGCGGTTAATCCTTGAGTAGTTGCTGAAGACACATTGAAGAAATTCGAGATATTCCGAAGAACGGTTTCTGGAATAAACCTTGGAGTGATTATCCATGAACTCTTATCCATAAATCGAAAGAAAAACATCTAGAAAAATCTGAGGAGGATATCTCTTTTCTATTTTTTTTTTTTAATTTTAACTATCCCTTTCCCATTTTTTTTTAACATTTTCTTTGATGCATTCTTGGAAGAATTTGTTCTAAGATAACTTGGCAGATCTTTTTAAATTCCATAAAACATTGTTGATGGATTACATTCAAGATATATTGAAGGCTGTTGATAGATTCGCCAAATGATATCTAATGTGATCTTGAGCATAATTTTTTGTTGAAGTTGAAGAATTATTCAAGAAGGGGCTAAAGGAAATTTCTAATAATAAATTGAAACATAAGCTCAAGGGTGAGGCAAAACTAAACTCTAACCGATTTCTGGAAATATCTTAGACTGCCAGATTTTGATAAGCACTCTTAGGTTTATTACCTATTATTTAAAAGTACGCAATTCTTAAAGATGTTAATGGTGAAAACAATCTGTGGAAAATTGAAACCAAAGTTTTTTTTTTTGCAATTTCTCATCGTAATAGGCTGTTTATCATCAAGCCAATCTGTCATGACGCAGCCTGCTTTCCTGCACTAAATTATGCTGTGTGGTAATAACGCAGCTGAAATCAGTCGTGTAATGATTATTACACAACGCTTATTCATTACGCAACTACTTCAAGTTAGGTAATGGATCACACAACCCTTTTCAGAAATTGTGATATAATGGTGAATGCAATGGTAATAAAGATATGGGAGATTGGATTTTTGAACTTTTTTTTGAATTTTGAATCGTCTCAGAGAAGAGTATAATGGGGAATTCATCCGCTAGGTTGCCCTAGTAACAAGAAATTTTCAATCTTCTTTACCTCAAAATCATTATCAGCTAGAAGATTGGTGTCTATAGTATTGCTGTGTGCGTTTGAAATACAAATATCAAATGCGGGAACATCAAACGCGGTAAGATTTTTCACAAGAAATGCTATGTCAAAGATAGATTTTTCTTCCTAGGGTGGCGGTGATTTATACAATTGTTGCTAGGTGTCCTTTGATTGTTTTGTGTTACCGCATTTCGAGGACGTTTAGTTAAGATTTGTTTCTCAAATGCAAATAACAATAAAGTTATTCAGTAGATTGAGGGCTATCTGGAGGTAAATAATAATGGCACCAATGTATAGCCGATTAAAGAGTATTACCAATACGCAACTAATTATGACGTTTGCCACATATTAAGTGAAACATAAAATCAATGCAACTGTGTTTCAAGAGACTATAAGGGAAGCCATGAAAACCAACTTTTAATATGGTTCTATAACCTAATAAAAAGGTTACGAATATAAATTTGTGGAGAGATGACTGTAGTGCCATTTAGCAAATTATTCCTTAACAGGGTTTCACCGTTAGACACGAACCTTTATTTTTCTAGTAAATCAAGATACAGTGCCCGTTCGATTTTGGTAACACGAAAATGCATATACAAGAAATGAATCATGTCAGTCACCAGTCCTGTTAATATTAATGTTCCGTGGGCCTTTTTGAGGCTTACCATGTTCAAAATTGGTAAATTTAATTCGTGGTTAATATTATGGTGATAACAGTTTGAAAAAACAACCGTACGATTTTTGCAGAACAAGAAGAATTTTGTCATATTCCAAACAGTCAAACAGACACTGTACTGAAGATAAAAAAAATTTGTTACTAGCAGTTGAGTTTCCAATCAGATTTGTCATGGTCAGATAGCCTTGATCAACTGATGAAAGTCTTGAGATACAAAAGATTGAGCACCCCCTGGATGTGGATGTGTTTCTATTCAGATTTTCCATCACAAGATAGCCCTTAATCTGTTGAACGGCTTGCCGTAGACACCAACCTTCTGGCTGTTAGGAATCTTGAGATGAAGAATATTAAAAATTTCTGTTACTAGCGCCACCTAAATGATAAATTCCCAATCAGACTATTAATCGCCATAAAGCTTAATATCTTTGCCAAAGACCACAACCTTCTAGCTGATAAGGATCTGTACCTCAAACAGAGGATTGAATTAAATTTTTCACTAACGCTACCTAGCGAGAATATTCTCAAACATGCTCTCCACCGCCAGATAGCCCTTGATCTACTGGACAACTTTGCCGAAGACATACGAGATATCCGTTCGAGGCCAGTTTAATCTAGAAAAGGAGAAAAGTTCAGGAGGATGTCTCACCCAAGGATTGTAAGACCATCTAATTGCATTTAGTTCGAAATTTATTTCAAATTGATAGATCCACTGCTTTTCATATTGTGGCTGTTGCTGCCAACACTGTTCTTTCCTAGTTTGCTACGTCGTCTATTGAGAGATGTCCGTGAGAAGCCAGTTAGAACAATAGGAAGCAAGAAAAATTGTCACTTTACGATTTAGATCCCGAACGATTAGGAACGTGTAAGGTGTGTTGAAAGAAGTTCACGAAACGAACATACAACTTATATCTAGACTAAAAATTAATATGTGGAAAGCCACAAGAAATTCCTTTTGAGCTTAAATTATTGTATCACAGCGTAAGCTATCACAGTGAGTTTCTTAAATCTAATTGAACTTAATATAACCTAAAACTATATCACAGATATGTAACTATATGAGCATCGAGGTAAAAGAGTAGACGAATTTGTAACATGCTCGAAACCGATTGTTGTAAGTAGATTATATGTAACTATAACAAATACATGCAATAAATAAATCTTTTTCAGCTTAAAGCTGATTCGCACCCAATAACGGAGATTGCGACCTGCTAAATGGAAATCGGCCCCGAGTCACCTCTATGCTCTCTTAACAGTGGCCATTTAATAATTCAAGGTTCCTCTCGAGCTTTCAAGGGTTGAAAAAAATCGCCGGAGTATTTTTTGTAATTCCAGGCAATCATAATGATTAAATAGAAAAACTTAGTATAAGTTTGTCGTAAAAATAGTGGCCCGAAGTCACCCCGCACAACGGTAGCTAAGACGTTAAAAATATGCGAAAATGATCGAGTAATTAAAGCAAAGTCTATGACCTAATCTATCGGTGCATATCAAGCCATTCATAAGATGCGTGGCTGCTGTGAAGGCTTTATTTCATTATTTACATCATTTACTCAGAGAGAAAGAATAAACCATATACAGTGTATTGACCAAAAACTTTAAGAGGAATCGCATAAATTACCAATGAATTTTCACAAATATTTCATTTTTAAGCATTTCTCCTTACTTAGAATAAAATAATAAAAAAAATCTATATGTTATTTCTTGTCAACATAATATTGTTACTGCTATGGAGCCAGCTACTCAGAATAACCTGTGACATGCGATTTTTTATTTGCTATTTTCGCAATCGTATACTTTAATGAAGATACGATTATAATTTATGCCCAGGGAAATTAATGAAATTTACATTACTTAGAGATCCTGGATTTAGAACAAATTTAAGGGGCAGAAACACAGTGAACGCATTTTTGTTGAGTAAATTTCTGTTTTGAACAGAAAATCTGCTGTTGAAGTTGATGACGATGATTACGATAACGGATCCTTAAAAATGGGTTTGCTTTGAAAAAAGACACCGTCTTTTACACCGTCTTCAGCCAAAGGCTGCACAGACTGAATGATCACTAACATTAGGCAACGGACAGCACGGAACACCCAGTAGCCCAGTGATGAAATTTCTGTTTGACGAAAAGTTTCCAGCGACTGCATAATGGTCGGGCGCCATGTAAAGGGGTGGCCAAAACTACCAAAAACTTTTTTGAGATTTCTATGTTTTTCATCTTTTTATTATATTATAATAATCCTCAATTGAAATATAACTAACATTTAAACTTCATTGATTTTTATGACGTCAAATTTGCTGAAGTCAAAAAATTGAAAAATGGAACAATAAAATAACGTACAAAATTCATATTTAAGTAATGCAATATTTCCCCAAAGTTACGCACTATCTAAACGCTTACGGTTCACCACTTTTATCATGCATGAGGATGAAAAAAAATATTTTTGAAGTTTTAATACTATTCAATACAGTGAAACCTCCATGAGTTGATATTGAAGGGGCCATCGACTCATGGAAATATCGAGTAATGGAACAGCAATCCTTTGGAAAGCTGTTTCGAGGGACCACCATAGTAACCATGAAATTTTGTTTCTAGCAGTCGATATCGAGTCATGGAACATCGACTCATGGAGGTTTCACTGTATTGCACTTTAGAAATTTTGATGATTTTGAACATGAAAAACAACTCTTGTCGCGTCATGTCGCTGCCATGCCGAATATTTCACATCAAAAAGCATTTTTGGACCTTGCCAAAAAATTTTTTGCAGCAATTTGCAGATTTTCAAGTTAGAGCTCTTTGAATAATACAGTATTTTACATATATTTTGATGATATTTTTTATACAAAATTCATTTAAAATATATTTTGCTATTCTTCATACACATTTTGATCCAACTCGGTCATACACAAACAAAATTTCTGCTCTCAGCTAAATTTGATTGTATTTCTATTAAAAAAAATAACTTGATACAGTCAAACCTCCATGAGTCGATATTGAAGGGACCATCATGGAAATATCGAGTGATGGAACAGCTATTATTTGCCAAGCAGTTTGTGGAGACCATCATAGTGACCATGATTTTATGTGTTTAGTATGGTTCCAATGGAAACAATAAAAACGCCAAATAACATATTTCATCAACTAAGGCGATAAAACTAGTTTTGGCCAAATTCCATTTTTTTCCGACCATTGTGAATTTTAGTGGGAATCGAACCCACACTTCGTAGCACAATAAACCTAAACGGCTGACACCGCTAGCCACACGGCCATGAAGCGCACTATTGTCACGATATAGTCACGATTATAGAACGTTTCATTAACCTAAAAAATATGTGTTTCTGAAGAAACGTCTGACTTGATGTTTTTCTTGTTTCAATTCGTCGCTGTCAAATCAGCACTGTCACGGTTATGCGCAGTATCACCCCAATTAGCACCGCAATGTAAACAAAAAAAAACATAGGCAGGTTTTATCAGCATATACTGATGGATTAGTGTCAAGTGTGGATCAACGGGGTATCGATAGCTCGTCTAATAAAATTGACATCTTAACTGGTGTAGACTGGATTACATTTTATGCTCCAATGGAACGAGATGCCTTGAGCCTAGGTGGGATTTGTGGAAGAAATGCCTGAATAAATCTCTAAAAGAACGAATTAAATGATTCTTTGGTAATTCCAGATATATCTAGAAAATTTCTTATAGAATTGACGGCAGTGTTTATTGGAAAGTAGAAAAAAAAAATCGAAAAAAATCCAATTTTTGTGGGAATTCTGAAGAAATTCCAAGAGGAGCTTATGAAAACCAATCTTGTGTGAATATCAGATGTAAATTATGAGAATCACGAAAGAGTTTTGCATAAAAACAATATATTTTTGCTATTCCTAGATGAACCCTTTGAAAAATTATTGTGAGATAATAACAGAATAAATAACTTTCCTGGTGACATCTCAGTTTTATTCATTGAACTAACAATTCATTTAAATGTAAAAATAAAATGTTTCATAAAAAAACATAAATGAAATAACACTTTAACATATTTACAGTGGCGACCGCTTAGAAGTTCTCACAATAATGCATCATGTCGCCTTTCTTGTAGATGGGGCATATTATCCCTTACTTACACTCCTCCGGTAGATTTTATGTATCCAAAATGGTGCCTATCAGCCGTAGCTCTTCGTAAAGATTATCCGATTGATATTGCAAATTGAACCGTATCTTTCCACAAATCTTCCAATATGTTTCTGTTGATCGCACGCAAATTACCAACTTAAATTGATATCAAAAACGCAAAAAAACACGGCTTCTGACCATTGTCAGAAGCCACTAAGAATTAAATTCACTAGAACACCGTGCATTAACTGCACTTTACAACTTATTCCGAATAGTTTTTTGAGTGCCAGCTCTTGGAGGAATTTTCGATTGTAATCCTGTCAGATTCTCCAGAGCAAATTCTTGAGAAATTTCTGAACGAATCGCTTGTGCAGTTCCTGGAGGACTCGCTGACCGTTAGAAAATTTTCGAATGCACCTATAGAGAATTTCCTGAGAAGATTGATGTTAGATTTGTTGGAGTTATCTATAATAAAAAGTCTGTAAAGATAAGAGGAGCTATAGACAGGGCCATCGCAGAAAATGCTGGAGAAACTGTTAACCTGAACCCTGAAACCATCATTAGTTAGGCCAATGACGGTAATGTTCACCTTAATTTCGGAAGTATTAAATAAGACTTTTCAGTGTCAAGCATATTCAGAGATACCATATAAGCCCTTAAAGCTAAATTTGTCGGTCGAAAGATTATCTCTGAGCTATGTCAAGATTACCATCAAGATTCCTAGCTTATCGACATTCATATATGCTGATAAACCTACAAATTACCACCAACCCAACCTTAGCCTCCGATTATAGTTTGCATTTGTTAAGTTGGTAAACGTTCATCACCAACGTCGCCATAGTCTGTCTACTAATATCACATCACGCTCAGCATGTCTTTCTAAATAAACGTACGACAACACTTGGAGCGCATAGAACTACACCCACTCGGTCGGATCTAGTTATTTGCCACCACCCACTCTTCAACGTCCGGCTAGGCATTGCCAGGCTCTAGGTCTGGTGGGGGATTAAACCTTCCGCCGGGTATGACCTCAGTAGGTGGCAGATCATCATCATATCATCATCAACATCGGGAAGCCGAGAGTCAGAATTATCATCAACAGTGACAATTTTGATCCGAATCGTACACAACACAGAAGCAGACACTTGATTGCTGGCCAGAATCCGGGCAACATCCACATCGACAGCGACGACGACGACGACTACATAATGATGTTGTCCGGTGAAATTTGTTTGCTCGTAGCAATGCTCGCTCGCTGCTCAGAGGAAAGTCGGGCGAGGTCAGTTGCGTGTGTGTGGCATTGCTCTAGGCTATGGGGGGTGGAGTTCATTGGAACCGGGGTAGATTTTCCATCTAACTGGTACTTGGCCTAGGTACACTTGAACCTCAATCTGCGAATAAGATTGGGGGTTCAAAAATTGAGTCGATTCTCAAAACGGAAGAAAAAACTAGGGTTGCCTTCGGAACCTGTTTGTAAGGAACTCACTTGAGTCTTCAAGAAACTATTTTTTAGTAAATAAATAACCGAATTTAGTACAATACCATTTAATTCCGCTATAGTTTGAATACTTTGACAGATACGCGTATTTCATCCTCAACTGTTAGGCCGTCTTGAGTGTCATGTACTAGACTTTTTAATAAATTTACGTGTACGGATATAATTGGTCCAAGGACTCCATGTATCGTGAGATCTACAAGCGTCAGCAGTATAAATGTAGTATAATTAGTATTAATATTATTTTATCACAACGTAATTTTTAAATCCCATGTATTTGGAGTTTGGTTACGGAAGAAATTTGTGGGGTATTCCCGATTTATAAAAAAAGCAACCAAGGTCGGATATCAGTTTTTTTAGCGTGCCCGCCTCCGTGGCGATTTCGCTGAGATTTTCGTCGTGTTGGTCTAGATAGTATCATATAAGAGTGTTTGCAGCGACACACTGACGGATACGCGGCGTTTTTCCGACGCTGTCGCTGAAAAAATCGCTTTGATTTTTAGAGAACCTTTAAAGGACGAAATCTGATCATTTTGAAAATAAACCAGTTAGCAACTATGCCAAAACTGTTACGTAGCACTGCCAATGTTGAATCCCACAGTTTTGTGGTGTAGAGTTTACAAAGGTTTGGATAACGAATGCAAAATTGACTAAATGTGTGGACAACCAATGTAATGAGTAAAACATGCTTTATGCAAAACATTGAAATTGCAATTTCAGCGTGCGTAAAAAAGTGTTTGACTGGTCTCCGGCTCGATTGGAATGACATTGACAGTAAATTTTGAGTTTTTATTGATTAAAGTGAATTAAAGATGTGGAATTCGATTCTTCACCCACCATTTGAAATTTATGTGTTGGCCTTGCAAACGCTGAAGTTTTGTACAGAACGATTCAATTTATATGTGTAGTGATTAGTTTTACTTCACTAAAGCCTTAAGTGTCCGTAATATGAATCAAAACGGTACAATATAAATCTTAAAAAAAAAGTTTTATTGTCTTATATTTTTAATTTCAGATTTCTCGTCAAAGTAGTCTATGAGTTCCTTCACTCACCAAATTACGCATATTTTTTGACTCTGAAAGTGTTCCATAGACTACTTTGATGAGAAATCAGAATTGAAAAAAAATGGAGGAAGAAAACCAGTTTTCGTTGGACCATCCTATGTCACCATAAGAAAAAATTTTCTAAATCGTTCAATTCAAGAGCTACACCAAAAACTTTTATTGGCAAACGTGTTTGAAATTGAATGGTCTACGACTTTGCTGAAGCGCAAAAAAGGTGGTTATATCATTTATATAAAAATGTGGATCACCATATTTTTTAATACCACCAAACAAAGGGGCTTACTAAAACAAACAACACACTAGAAGACCGGTTTCTTCTAATGTTTCATTCTAAAGCTCAAAATACATTTTTCCATGAAAATCTAGTTTCTGGACTATTTTTTAATGGCTCCTGCAGTGTTTCCCTGAAGAGCTTCTTCAGAGTTACTACCAGGAGCTTCTCATGAGTTTCTTTTTCATTTCTTCCAAATTGTCCTTAATATTTTTTTCCCAAAATATCTCCAGGAATTTCATTAAGGATTCCTCTAGGAATTCTTCCACACATTTCTCTATAAATTTGTTCTGGAATACTTCATAGAAAGAAATCCGCAAAAAATTTCTCTGGGAGCTCTAGAGAGTAAAATCCTTTAATATTTTAAAAATCCAACGGAAAAGTGCTGATTGAATATTTCCAGTTTTTGTTCTTTTCCATTTTGAAGAACCCATAAAATAATACTTGAAGAACTTTTGAAGAAATCTGTGAAGCTATAAATAAAAAAAAAAATTCCTGGAACATATCCCAGTTGTAATCTTGTATACATAATTGAGAAATTTCTGTATTGCTGGAGAATTCACTTTTTATGTTTTAAAAATGTTTGAAATGCAGGTGATAAGAAACTTTTCTTTTCATCTTCGGTGTAACTCATGTCATGCTATTGTCAGTTTTAAATAAATAGCTTTGTTCGCAATGACCACATTGACCTTCGGGTAATCCGGGATAAATAACTTCAGAAAAATCTGGATTATTGCTCTAAGAATTCCAGGAGAATCTCTAAGAATTCCTGGAAGTATGCCTCCCTCTAGCATTTTTTGAAAAATTCCCTACATTTGTGAATACAACTCTGATGATTCCCAAAAAAACAAATTCCTTTCAAAATTCTTGAACAGATTCAAAAGTAATCTCTGTGAAGTTAAGCAGCAAGAATTTCTGTGAGAATTACTGGATAATTCCTCAACAATTATTCTTGCGTAGGGTTCCTTAATTTCTTCCTATAAAATTTTTGGAAAATCACCTGTTGAATATCATAAAATTCGTGTGTTTCATTAAGAAAATTAATCAGGGGCGATAAATATGGCCCATACTCTTGAAAACATATTGGTCTTGATGGAGAATCATAAATAAATAATGAAAATGGCATATTTTATAATATAAATAACATTCTTTGCAGTGGACTTGATATAATTAAAAAATGGCTACTTTTGGAGAAGTGACCATGATTATCTTTATGGTTTTAAATAATTTAAAGATTCGAATTGTACCATAAGAACGTATTTATTTTGACAAAAAAAAAATGAAAACTGACCAAAAATTCTTCCTAGAAAAACTGTTTTATAAAAAATTTCTCCATCCTGAAGCTTTGATCCAAACATCTGTTTTCTTTCAAAATTCAATGGTGAATATTTAAATATATTGAAAATAAGGTTTTTGAGTAATTAAAAATTTAATTTTTAGTTTAGAATTTTTCATGAAAAATAAATAAAATATTTCTTTACTGTACATTTTTTTTCTTGAAGTTTAAACTATTAACTACAACTTCTTCATAGATAAAAAAACGATCAACTGATGGAACATACACTTTTTTTTTTTTAATTGATAAAATGTGTACGTAAAAAAAATCATTACATTATAATCATTTAGGCATGTTGAATTTCAATTTCAAGTGCAACTAGGTCTATAGCATCATTACATTCCATAATAAAGAAGACATATTGTTGAAACATTTTAAGAATACGTGTTCTCTTCCATTTAGCAACTCCATCCAGCTGGGGTCGCAACAGGTCATCTATGGTTAGTATACGCCATCCATTCAGAAGAGTTGTTATATTTCGCTGCAATAATCTCCACGCTGCTTCGACGCGTACGCATTCGCTGAGTTTATGTTCCAGCGTTTCAAGTGCACAGTTGCAGTGCAGGCAATTTTCTCCATCAGTCCTGTTCATGCGAAACCAGAGTCGCCGATGCTCGAGTTTGGCGTTTATCAGTAAATAAAGCAAACTACGTTGAGCAGAGTTTAACTGACGCATCGAAATGTTTGCCCAAATTTTACGCCAGTTTGCTTCTGGGTGCTCTCGCGATATTTTTGGCTCATCAGTCTCCTCCAGATAAACACTATGTATACCGTTGGCGGAGGGGTTTTCTTGGACCAAAGGAGGGAGTAAGGGAAAATCATTAAGGATGAGTTTTAGGCAAGGACAGTCTGAGGGTGGGTTAGGATTGTTTTGGTTGAGAAAGGATTTGTAAAATGGAAGGGAGTCAATGTCGCGCACATGACGGTTCAGGAGAAGAGCTCTACATTTCATTGCAGGCAAATTTCAAGCCCCCAGCTTCTCTGCAGCGAGCAAGCTGATGCATAGGGATCCTTGCTTGGATGCCACGCCACAGGAAATTTCCCATCGTCGCCGTTATCTTTGCCTTATGTGCTGCACTCGGTGAAAGTACGGACGCAATATACCACACCTTCGATGTGATGAACGTGTTTAGCAAAATGATCTTCTGATGCAGCGTGAGAGTACGTGGAATATGCAGGTAAACTAGGCGAGTGAATTTTCCCACAATCTCATCCCAATTTAGCTTGTTCATCAGGCGTATGGAATTAACAAAAGTCACTCCCAAGATACGAACGCTGTATTCGTTTTTTAACCACGGTACAGTGAGTGGCATATCATCTGTGTATCCCACAGATATTGACGACGATTTGGTCAAGCTCAGCTTGGCCCCAGACACACGCTCAAATCGGTGGAAAGTCTCTCTCATACGCTCTAGTCTCACTTTGCTAGTGGAGATTACAGATATATCATCCGCATAAGCCACCACAAGATCGGGTCCACCTAACTCCTCTAGCCGTTTGATCAGAGGCTGAATATAGATGACAAATAGATGCATAGAGATTGGATCTCCCTGGCGAACCGATCGTTGGATGGGGAATGATTCCGACAGGTACCCATTTACGAGTAATCGCGACGAAGAGAGCTCTCCTATTTTGGTGAGCAACCGAACGAAGGCTGGGTTGAAGCCGAGCGAGCACATGTTCCGAGCTAGGAAAGCCCGGTCTACGAGATCGAAAGCGTGCCGGAGATCGAAAGATGCCAATAATCCTCGCTGTTTAGTGTGTTTTAGTTTGGCGATTCGATCTTTTAATGATAGGGTGGCCTGGAATATGTTGCGACCAGAGTTGGAACATTTTTGTCCGCTACTAATTAGTCGGTGTGTACGCATTACGTTTTCAAGACGCTGTTTTAGAATGCGAGAAAATATCTTGAAGTCGCAATTTAGAAGTGATATTGGCCTATACGAGTGTGCCGTTTGGTCATTTCCCTTCTTTTTCACTAGGACGATCACCCCATCGACAAAATCTGCCGGAAAATTGCCAGCAAGCGCCTCGTTCATGACAAGGGTTAATTCTCGCCAAATGACGTCGAAGGTTTTTAGGTAGAACTCACGAGGGATTGAGTCTCCCCCAGGAGATTTATTCGGGCTACTTGTCTTGATTGCTGCGTAGATGTCGGCTGGTGTGATTTCACTCAAACAGCTTTCACTCGTCGGGTCGTTCTCGGGAATCACTCTGGGGCACGCAAATTCGTCCATGACTTCTGTTGCCTCACCAGTAGCGTAGAGAGCACGATAGAATTCGAGCATGTGTCTTTCTACTGCTTCGGAACCATCGATGGGGTTGTTGTTTTCATCGCGCAGCTGTGTGATCACTGTTTTTCTCCTACGTCGTTCGCAAGCTGGAACGTTGATAACGGCTCCCCAGCTACATACGATTCATTGATGCGCATGAACGTTTGGGTGAAGTTGCGCTGCAGAGTAAGCATTTGTGCCTTAATACGGTTAATGGATGGCAGCACCGCTGGATTTTGATGATAGTTGTCGTACGCTTGACGCAGATTGCTGTAAAGCCGTTGGTGTTCACGGTGGAAATCATTAAAAGCGGTTTTAGATTTCCAGCGAAAGAAAGATTGAATTTTAGGTTTCGCAACAGACATCAACCACTGCATCCATGAACCAAAGTTCCGGCGTTGGCGGGTCCAGTATTGCCAGCGCAACTGAAATTCTTGGACGTTTTCTGCTGTTAACAGATGCGGACGAAGGGACCAAAATCCACGACCAGGTTCTCGCCCAAGATAGGGAAGGCAAATCCGCGCTGTCAATGCCTTATGATCGGAAAATGAGCATACATGTATGTCTGTTGATCGCAAATGGCTTCGTAGGCTCTGGCTCACATACATTCGATCCAGACGAGAAGACGAATTGTGTGTTATGTAGGTGTAGCCAGGTAGGCTTGGACGGAGTTTTTCCCAAACGTCGAGGAGTTTAAGTTGCTGTACGGTTGTATGCAATGCAGGGCTGGGATTGTGGCCCGTGGCATCGCACTGTCGCAAAACACAGTTAAAATCGCCCGCTAGCAAGATGTGTTCTGACGAATGCCGGAGATAGTATGCGAGAGTGTTGTGGTAGAAACGCTCTCTCTCAGCACGAAATGCTGTGCCTGATGGAGCGTAAACGTTACAAAGCGTTGTATTTTGCACTCTAAGAGCGATGAGTCGCCCGTCTAAACTTTTCTCGACGTTTGAGAAGTTGACGTGCTCTTTCAGCGCTATTGCCGTTCCCCTTCTCGTATGATCAACATTACATACTACGTGGTAGCCAGGTAAGAGGAGCTGCTCATTCTCCACTTCCTGTAAAAATGCGATATCGATTTCCAGCATCCGAAGGAACGTTCGGAGTGCATTGATTTTAGTAGTGTTGGTGATTGTGTTAATGTTGATCGAAGCGATGTTATAACTGTTGAAAGCCATTAGAACTGACCAGCTAACTCCTCGCTCGCATCGTCTTCGTTGTTCTGTCGCTGCTTTTTACCCGGCGGCCGACCACTTCGGCGCTTGCTACTATTCGATGCAGATGATATATCGGTCTCATTCCCGTCGCTGGCTTGGCGGGTAGACATTCTGCTTGTTGTCGACAAGTTCTGTGGGAGAACCGGTGGTGGCATGAGATTCTTTCGTTGTTCTGCTAGATTCGCTCTTGTCAATATTTGACCAATCGGCGTCACGCCGGTGGGGCACGATACGTTTGTTTTCGGTAAGGAGGGGAAGATTTCGGTTACGGTTGTTGTCTTAGTCGAGGGCTCCTGTTGCTGTACTTCTCGGGGCTTTGGTCCGAAAAGTTTAGCGAACGAAGTTTTTTGCTTTGTCGCTTTGGGTTTCGCTACGCTCGGGTTTGACTCGGCCTGTTTCGCCACGTTGGCGTAAGTCTTCTGTACGAGAAGCTTCTTGTTTTGCACACAAGAGATACCGTTGTGGACATATTCGTTGCAGTAGCGACATGTGTGGAGCTGCCCGAAATAAACAACGTTCGTGGTTTGTCCATCTATAGTGATGTAGCTTTCGATGTTGCGTTTCACAAACATTCGTACAATTCGAGTACCTGTAGGAATCCCACCGAAGCGGTATTTGCTGTCCCACACTTGCTCGGTGACAGAGAGAACTTCTCCGTATGCGCTGAGGAACTCAGAAATTTGATCGTTCGTGATATCTTCGGACAGATCGGTCAGCTTGACCTCCACAGCTCCGTCCTCCAGTGTGATCCGAAGTTTGTAGGTTTTCCCATCTACTTCGCTTACGTGCTTGTTGTCGTTTTCGGCTACCACTTTTTGCGCCAGTTCCAGGTCAACGACCTTCACAAACGCACACCCGAGTGCTCTACTCGGTTGTAGTTGAACAACTTGTTCGTAACTAAGACCCAAAGCTGAGCCAACAAAATCGTGAAGCTCCTCAAAGGATGGCTTCTTCGGCACGTTTGCATAATCAATGCGAAACGTGTTTTCGCGTCGAACACTCATCGCGGCACCACCCGCGGTACTACTCGCGACGAAACGGAACGGCGAAACAAACTTTACGGTATTTTAAACGATAGGGAGAATAATCGATAGCTAGCTTAAGGCTTCCAGCGAGAAACACAACTGTTCTGCATGGAAGTTGAGCGCAAACTGTGGCACTTCGTAGTTGGGGATTTTTTTTATTACCGTACGGGTTTGGGCCGAAGGGTCTCAGATTTTCATGAAACTTTTTCCACAGGCAGGGCTCATGGATATATGAATAAAAAAAAATTGAGAAAAATTCAGGGTCGCCTATTTTTCCGGAAAACTCAGGTGGAAATTTTTTGTTTTCCCTTGACACTACTTACTTTGAAAAATCATAACTCAAGAACGAAGCATCGTAGAAACAAAGTTTTTATATGAAAATTTAAGCAAATTTTCTCAAAAATCTAAAAAATATATGAACTGGAAAAAGTTTTCCACAAAATTTTCCACCGTTGGGAAAATTCGTTAAGAAAAGCCGGAAAAACTATGCCCGAACTCGTGGAAAATTTTCAAAAAAAATCTTTTCGAGAAGGTAATTTTATAAGCTTTAATCACTGAAATTTTTGGAATGCACTTTTTTTTCGTTTTCAAGTTATGGCCAATTTTGTGAAAAATGTCCAAATGTGCCATATAAGACTTTTCTTTGAAAAATCATAACTCAAGAACGAAACATTGTAGAAACAAAGTTTTTAAGCAAAATTTCTCAGAAATCCAAAAAAAATGAACTGGAAAAAGTTTTCCACAAAATTTTCCACCGTTAGGAAAATTCATAAAGAAAATCTGGAAAATCTATGCCCGAACTCGCGAAAAATTTTTATTAAAATATTTTTGAGAAGGAAACTTTATAAACTTCAATTCTAGTAACATTTAGCATGTACTTTTTTTTTGTTCCTGAGTTATGGTCAATTTTGTGAAAAATGACCATATTAGCCTTTTCTTTGTAAACTCTTATTTCAATCGAAGCATCAGAAAAACAAGGTTTTTTTTATCAAAGCCATTGCAAATTTTCTAAAAGATCTGAAAGAAACGATATGGGATTGGTTTTAATGAAGTATAAGTCGGATTGGATTATATTTTTCATGAAACATTATACCGTTAAGCAAAGCTGAAAAAACTGTTTATTTTCCATTCCAAGGGATTCTTTCTTTTCTATGGAACAAATAAGATTCTTTTTATATTTTTCTTTAATTTTCTTTATTCAATTATTCAGTACATAACTTACATTTTATCTTAAAACTATCTATTTTTTCAACCGGGAAGATTGCCTTTGGTTGCTACCACCAGAAGATTTTCGTTTCTTTGTAGTATTAAGAACAAAGCATGCTGTATTTTCTTGGTTTTCATGTGCATCTGAGAATTCACTCGCAAAAATGCTTCGTTCGTCTTTTGGAATAAATGAATGATATTTTTTTGTTCCAGGATTTCCATTAAAACCAATCCCATATCGTTTCTTTCAGATCTTTTAGAAAATTTGCAATTGCTTTGATAAAAAAAAAACCTTGTTTTTCTGATGCTTCGATTGAAATATGGGTTTTCAAAGAAAAGACTATTATGGTCATTTTTCACAAAATTGACCATAACTGAAGAACAAAAAAAGTTAGTCCTAAAAGTTACTAGAATTGAAGTTTATAAAGTTTCCTTTTCAAAAATATTTTAATAAAAGTTTTCCGCGAGTTCGGGCATAGATTTTCCAGCTTTTCTTTATGAATTTCCCTAACGGTGGAAAATTTTGTGGAAAAC
This sequence comes from Aedes aegypti, assembly GCF_002204515.2. NCBI lineage: Eukaryota > Metazoa > Arthropoda > Insecta > Diptera > Culicidae > Aedes > Aedes aegypti. The sequence continues at coordinate 7,913 of NW_018735840.1, read as the reverse complement.
TTTTTCCAGTTCATATTTTTTTTGGATTTCTGAGAAAATTTGCTTAAATTTTCATATAAAAACTTTGTTTCTACAATGTTTCGTTCTTGAGTTATGATTTTTCAAAGAAAAGTCTTATATGGCACATCTGGACATTTTTCACAAAATTGGCCATAACTAAAAAACGAAAAAAAAGTGCATTCCAAAAATTTCAGTGATTAAAGCTTATAAAATTACCTTCTCGAAAAGATTTTTTTGAAAATTTTCCACGAGTTCGGGTATAGTTTTTCCGGCTTTTTTTTCGAATTTTCCCAACGGTGGAAAATTTTGTGGAAAACTTTTTCCAGTTCATATTTTTTTTTTGATTTTTGAGAAAATTTGCTTAAATTTTGATAGAAAAACTTTGTTTCTACGATGCTTCGTTCTTGAGTTATGATTTTTCAAAGTAAGTAGTGTCAAGGGAAAACAAAAAATTTCCACCTGAGTTTTCCGGAAAAATAGGCGACCCTGAATTTTTCTCAATTTTTTTTTATTCATATATCCATGAGCCCTGCCTGTGGAAAAAGTTTCATAAAAATCTGAGACCCTTCGGCCCAATTTGTACGATAATAAAAAAAAATCCCCAGTTGCTGCTCCGTGATCAATACGGATAGTGATATTGCACAGAGAACAACTTAGATGAAGCTTGGGTTTTAGCTTTTTTTCCATCTTCACTGTACAATCACACTACTCTTGACATTTCTAGATTGATAACGGTGCCGGCCAAGTCCTTATGTCCATCGGGAAGAGGAAGGAATGGTTAATAGTTAGCCGTTGTTACTAGAAAACCGGAGAACCTCCTGCATTTCCCACAGCTACCTTAGAAGTAGAAGTGTTTTGTTAGTGATGGATGAGGTATTCGACCGTATGGATAACACTGTGACAAGCGATTAAGTCGCCCCTTATCGACTGGGGGCAAGAAGGACACCTTAAGATATATAGGTCCAAATCATGGTTGATTAGCACAATTTTTGAAGATTATTCCAGTGTAGGGGCAAGCTAACCTCTTGTTCTAAATGATGTTATCGATAGATTTCAAAAATATAAGAAACACATGATGATTTGAGATTTTTGAAAATGTCCCTTCTTATGAGGTTTTAAACGAGGCACGGGGCAAGAGTGCCACTCGTATGGGACAAGAAGACCACCAGAGCAAAACGCCACAAATTTTGTATATTATTTTTTCCCCGCCTAAACGATAAATTGTAGAGTAAGTAAAGATAAAAACTGAGGGATAAAAGTTGACTTATAGTTAAAAAGTAATTTTACGAAATTAATTTAGTTTTCATCTTATTTGACTGTAACAATAATAGTAAAAAATTTCAGAAACCATTTTGAATGTCAAAAATGATTTATTTTGATTTTATTTAGTAGGAAACATTTAATTAATGCAATAATAAACAAGAAAAATAAAAGTTCATTTGATTTTATATGAGAAAATTGCGGTGTTACTCTTGCCCCATAAGACATACTGTTATAATATATGTAAAATTTAATGTAAAAAGGACTTTTTCGAAAAAAAATTCCTCACAGCTATATTAAACAATTGAAAATCATCAATACTGTGCGGAAAAATCAATATGTTTTTATTTATTGGGAGTCAAACCTTGTTTTCCAGTCTTACATTCTTATAATATTTCGCATATTTTGCGTTGGTGAGTTAAAGACATTTTTCTAATTTTTTGTACAAGACATTTTTAACTGTAATATTTACACAACCCTCAATTAGTACTCAATTTATACTTATCCTGCGTTAAACATAAAAAAATTGATTTAAAGTACGTGAAATTAGAGGTGGCACTTTTGCCCCGGGTGTCCTTCTTGCCCTATGTCCCCGTATATTCAATTCTAGCGATAGATAGAACTGATAATTTTTGCGCCATTATGACGCAGAAAGAAAGAGAAAGGCAGCTATTAGGCAGCGTCCATTTGTTACGTAACGCTAAAATTGAAAATTTTTGACGCCCGCCCTTTTCAATTTTTGTATGAGCCGTAACGCTTTAGCCTACTCTCCCCTCCCCCTAGAGCGTTACGTAATTTGTGGATGCCGCCTTGAATAGAGTGTCACAAATATGTGAAAGGGACGGGCCTGGAATTGAACCCACGATATCCTGCTTGCAAAGCAGAATCGATAGCCATTAGACCACCAACCCCGTCATTTCACTACAACTTCTTTTTAGAACATTTTTTCTCGAAAAACCAACAGTTTCGGGGTGAGATTTTAAATAAATTGTATGAAAAAAAATATAGGTTATTTTCAGAAGTTATTTGTGAGTCAAAATGATCGATTTTGTGGAAAACCCTTATTCTGACATACCGAATATGGATGGATATGATATGGATATGATATGGATATGATATGGAATTCGTGAACTGCTGCAGTAAAGTAGAAGTATTCTCGGTGATAAATCAGACGGAACGATTATAAAAATTTCGCAAGTAACTTTGTAGAAGTCTTGGAGTACTAACAAGGAGAACTCCGTGAGGTGCTTTTGTCTAAACTTTCAAAAGGATTCCAGAAGAAACAATTTAAAGAATTCCAAATGCACCTGAAAAGTCTTTGCGGAATGTTTAAAGTAACTTCTGATGAAATTCCAGACGAATCTCCTGGGGCCAGGAAATGTAAGTTTTCTTGAATCCCTTAAAGTTTTTCTGAAGGAGAAATTCAAAATAGCACTCCTTGAGAAAAAAAACTTGTAATAAATCCCAGATAAATTTCAGAGAAAACCTTTAAATAGCCCTTGGAGCAGTTAAGTTTTTAATTCCTGAAGAAAATTTCAGATCTTTTCTAAAACAACTGCCTGAATGAATATCTCATTTGCATAAACTTCTTGAGAATCATTTGCATAATCCTTACATTAATTATTGTAATAATTCTTAAAAAAAATCAAAAATCTGGAAGGAATCGCTGAAAAAATATCTGGAGGAAACAAACTAGAAATCACTTAACGGGCTTCTTAGAAATCCCAGCGGCTACTTTACGAGGAATCGTTTGTCGGAACTCCAGGTGTTTTTTTTCTGAAACATGCTTTTGTATCCCTCAAGAAATCACTGAATAAATTCTTTTAAATATCTGGTAAAATCACCATAGGAGTTCTAAAACCAGATTTCGGTTAAAAATCTCTAGATTAATGAATCGCTTTAAATTGCAGTGGGTTTCCAAACGAAATTCCAGGATAACTTGGCTTAAAACCTCCTCTGAGCTTTCTGAAGCTTTACTTCTCAAGGGAAGTTTTTCTGAAGGAAGTATTGAAGAACTTCCCAGAAGTGACCTTTGCTTGATGTGATTACATGAACAGTTTCGTGTATTGAAAGTAGTACTGAACTTCTTGAAAAATTCCAGAAGGAAAATCTTGAAATTAATTTAATAGAACTATTGAAATAATTTCTGATGCACTTTATGAGAAAGTACCGAAACAATGCTTGTGAGCTTTCAAGCATATCTAATGGATTCTTAAAATAATCTTCTTATGCAGTTCTTCTGACGAAGTTCTTGGATGGCTGAGAACATATTTTCAAAATATTTAAAGAATACTTCATAAGTCTAGGTTTTAGTGTACATTAAATCAGCATTTCTCAAAGCTCCATCGCTTTTCTAGAACCCCAATAAAAAAAGTACCAGTGTGAAACTGTAAATCATACCCCGCCAGGGCTAAATCACAGAATTTGGCATACCAGTTGACATCGAACGTTGTTAGTCAAACAGTGTAGTAATTACAAGGGTGAGCCCGTATTGACGATAATCAGAATGCAGAACTCTGCTATCGCCCAGCCAGGCGTCAAACTATCTCCACTCAGAACCCAGATCCTATAACATGTTAGTTTGGTACACATCTATGTAGATACCAGCCGGCACAACGACAAACCGAGCGACATCGAAAAGGACGAGGACGACGATGGTGTTTGTTTCCCCATGTTGTGCCTAGTAGTTCATGTTATTTGTAGGCTTAGTTGCGGATGGTTGAACGTTTGTACAACAATGATTCGATGTGATTAATATTGAGTGTCGGCCTGTTCAAAAGAGATCGTCACACAGATCTCGGCAAGAGCGATGCCTGGATGTTCGGAAGTGATAGGCGATACGTTTCATTTGCCACTGTGGATTCGGAGTATGGAGCCGTAGCATCGTGTACTCCTGTTGAATGTCTTTCGATAACCGTGTGTATAAAGTAAAGTGGGGTAAAAATTGATGGAATCAATGTAGATTAAGACAAGTTATGGCTATTTGTAGGTTTTGGATGTAAAATTGAAGCTTAACAACTTGCTATGAAGTTTAAAAAGCGTGAAATTTGTTTTTATTTAGGACTCACTATTCCAATTGAAAATCAAGTAACTCAGGATTTCGAAAGCATTTCAAATCAAGTGAATATTTTTGACAATTTTTAGGCGACTGATTTGGAAGAAATGAGAACTATTATTGGAAAACTAAAAAATATGGCAGTTCTTCAGATGATGGAATTTGAACACATCTTCCAGCAAGAATTGTCCAGAAATAGATTTTCATTATTGGTTTAACAATGTCAGCATAATTTTCTGGAAAATGGTAAAAAGCCAAAGTTGTGCCGTTTTTAAACCAGACAAAAGTCATGCCAAAGCTCCAGCTATCGTCAAATAAGCATGCATTCATCGATCAGTAAACTTTTTGAAAAAAAAAAAAACAACAAAAATTTACTACTTTGCAAACTAATTTAAAACTGTTGTTACATAAATGTGTAAATGTTAGAGCTACTAGTTTGTTCATCAAAATTGTAGCCAATACATTGAAGTTTCACTATGTCTTATTTTTTTTTCAACTACAGTTTTTCTGGGAATATTGATCATTTGACAAACTCGAACTTTTGCCCCACCTCACTCTAACCAACCGGAGGGAAACAACGACATTTTTCCATTATCGTATGTTTGGTTTCTGTAGTCTGGCTTTGCGTTGTCTGGGTTGTGGGAGAATGTGGCAATGCGGTTGTAGGGGTTGGGACAACTTTCACATCGGTGTCAAGAGGACTCTCGTCACAAGCAGAGTGACATAAATTTTGAATGGGATTTGCTCTGGAAAATGTGCGATTGCGATCGAATTTCATGCATATCATTTTCGGAAAATCCGATAGAAATGCTCATCTGTATTGTGAGTTTGTTCGCCTTGGATTACGCTTATGACATTAGCGTATTAAATCTGCATATATTTTCGAAGGATAGATTGCAACAGATTTTACATAGATCTACGGATGAATCAAATGTCTTTCCATGTAGTTACGAGTTTCTGACCTCGGCTCGCAGTATCGTAACTACTGAATCGATTCAAAAGGGATTTGAGTTTCTCAGAGCACCTCGAGTGTTTCTGATTAATGATAACGTCAGGAGCTAATCATCAATATTAACCTTCTTTTCCAGAGCAGCCTAGATAGCCACGTAGTGTCGGTAGCGGTTGTTTTAACTGGCTAAGAATTAACACTACGGACTGCCTGTTCCGGTGGTAAAAGTCCACCTCACAGGTGACCCCTAATCTATGGTGTAATGCGTACCGTGCCCTAGGAATGAATGGTTAAGGGGGTCTAAAATAAAACCTAAACGCTAAACGGAGCCTGAGGAGTATCAGGGCGCACTCTGCGCACCCGGAGCAATGGTGCAGGTGACCTTTGTGTTTCTCCGAGATACTCGGCTGCTCTTCTCCAGTCTCTAGCTTGAGACTAAATAGGGTGGGATTAAGAATATGTTGCTATTTAATATATTATTTCGCATTATGCGTTTTACACAGTGTATTCTGTGCTTTTTTCGCTTTTGGCGACTTTCAATAGACACCTATCTGGATCTGGTCCATCACTCAAACCGGATAGACTTCAAACGGAAGTTGGTCGTACACCTGCGTAACAAAAGGCCCTCCTACTGATTGGAGGCAGTGCTGCTAATACTCAATCACATGTATCTGGGGCAGCTCAGATATCAAATTTGAGAGGCTCCATTCTGACGGAATACTTAAGTAGTACAGACCTTGGATTACTTAACATAGGCCAATCGCCCAACCTTCATGTTTCTAATAGAGAAGAAGTTGTTAGACATAACGCTTTGCTCGAATAGAATCAGTCACGAGTTGACGAATTGGCATGTATCAGATGAGGAATCATTATCTGATCATCGGCTACAATCTTCTTTGAACATTCAAATGTAACTGCGCAGACTTTGCGTTTTAGGAATCCCCGATCAACAAACTGGGAACTCTATATTGAATTGGTTGCGACCAAATTTCCATGGATATTCTCCGTCCATTGAAAATCCAAGTGATCTGGATGATGCCGTTGATACTAGGATGTTACATTATGGAAGCTTTTGAAGAAGCATGTCCTCTGCGGTCTGTAAAGACCTACAAGAGGGACCCATGGTGGAATTCCGATCTGACTAGACTCAGGAAACAATGTAGAAGGAGTTGGAACAGAGCCGTTCAGCTGGATCAGAGTCGTTCAAGTCGGCTCGCAAGGCTTATAAGAAGGCTCTTCGTTCTGCTGAACGATCCGGCTGGAAAAACCTTTGTACAAATGTTTCCAGTTTGAGTGAAGTCAGTCGGCTGAACAAAATCCTTGCAAAATCTAAGGATTTCCAAGTGAACGAAATTCGCTTACCTAATGGTGAAGAAGTTTTAGAATGTTTATTCTACACACACTTCCCCGGATGTGTGGACATAGCATCTACGGATGAACCAAATGTCTTTTCATGTAGTTAAGAGTCTCTGGCCTCGGCTCGCAGTATCGTAACTACTGAATCGATTCAATGGGCACTTAATAGCTTTGCTCCTTTCAAATCTCCAGGAGCGGATGGGATTTATCCTGTTCTGCTCCAAAAGGGATTTGAGTTTATCAAACATGTTTGGAAAAAGCTACTTGTAATCAGTTTTGTTACCGGGTGCATTCCCAAATCCTGGCGTGATATTACTATAAAGTTTATCTCAAAAGGAGGACGTGCGTCGTATGAGGAAGCGAAGAGTTTTAGACCAATCAATCTGACCTCTTTTCTTCTGAAATGTCTGAAGAGTTTATTTGGAAAACATGCCTCTTCATGTGAATCAACAAGCTTGCCAATATGGAAAGTCCACTGTAACTCTTTTACACAAAGTTGTATACGATTTCGAGAAAGCATTCGCTCAGAAGCAATCCTGCTTGGGTGTTTTCTTGGATATTGAGGGTGCCTTTGATAACGTGTCTTTCGATGCCATATTGGAAGCCGCACGAAACCATGGGCTACCTACAATGATTACCAATTGGATTCATCAAATGCTCAAAAACCGACATCTCTTCTCGACATTGCGTCAAGCAGCGATTCGAGAATTGAGTGTTTGCGGATGCCCCCAAGGGGGAGTCTTGTCACCACTTTTGTGGAATCTCGTAGCAGATACGCTATTGAGGCAACTCAATGGTTGCGGTTTTCCAACTTATGGATTTGCCGACGACTATCTAGCTCTGATAGTTGGTATGTGCATAAGCACCCTATTCGACCTGATGCAAAGTGCTCTTCAGGTAGTCGAGACTTGGTGTCGCCAATATGGCCTTTCGGTTAACCCGAATAAAACATTTATTGTTCTTTTTACGGAAAGACGATACCGCAACGGAATTCGACCTTTACGTCTTTTTGGCACTGAAATTAATGTGACTGATCAAGTAAAGTATGTCGGAGTCATTCTAGATTCCAAACTTTTATGGACACTTCACATTGATTTCAGTGTCAAAAAAGCTTGCATGGCCTTCGGTCAATGCCGGCGAACCAATATTGGCATATGGATGTCTTGTGTGGTTGCAAAAGGGTGAAATGCGAACAATCCAATCAAAATTGGGCCATCTTCAAAGGATGTGCTTGATGGCGATGTCTGGTAAGTCCTCTACAACTCCCACATCAGCGCTCGAGGCCCTTTTCGA
>NW_018735839.1:0-13178 GCF_002204515.2 Aedes aegypti | reverse complement strand
ATCGGCTACGGTTACCTGCATCGAATACCGATTAGGGTATTGCCGGCGGATGCCAAAATGGCACTCGCCAACCGGACCGCTCTGACATCCAAAGTTGGACCTCGCGTTCCGACCTCGGTCCCAAAACGGATCCCAACCGCGGCCAACCGATCCCATTCCCTTCATAACCGATGGTGCCCCCGTTGGCGAACACAGTTTGCCTCCACGGCCGGAAACGGTTCACACCGATTTGCCTGACCGTTTTCCCAGACGGGAACGGTTGATAGCACAACCACGGCACTGGCGAATCAGTTTTCCACATGAGTACGGCAGATCAGACCAATAACAACCCCAGCCATGCTGTGAGTGTTAGCAAATGTAACGCCCAGCTTCGCCACCGATCAGCGCGTAACGGATTCGTATTACTCCGGCGGCGCAGGTTGGCATCGTCGTCCGCTGGCAATGGTAAGTGTTTCAAATTGTACAGGTCAATAGTAACAGGACTTACGCGAAATAAGATGCATTGGGCCTTCCTTGGCCGAGTGGTTGAAGTCCGCGGCTACAAAGCAAAAGCTATGCTGAAGATGTGTGGGTTCGATTCCCGGTCGGTCCAGGATCTCTTTTCGTAATAGACATATCCTTGACTTCCCTCGCATAGAGTATAATCGTACCTGCCACACGATACACGAATGCGAAGACAACTTTCGCAATGAAAGCTCTCAGATAATAACTGTGGAAGTGCTCATAAGAACACTAAGGCTCGGTCCCAGTGAGGACGTTAATGCCAAGAAGAAGAAGGTTGTTGCCGTAGTAATTACATCTCGGTATTTTATTTCTAAGCAAATGTGGACCACCCTTATTTTGAATAACATCAAACAAAGGGTTCTAACAACTACAAACAATCTTGTAGAAGACCATAAGCTCTAAATGCATCTTTCCGCAAAAGTCTGCTCTTCGGACCATAGTGAACTGCTATCTAAAACATACTCGCAGAGATAAGAAATACATCAACATTCTTTTAATTTCAGTTCCACCTTCCCCTGGTATGGATGTAGCCGCCACAATGTATCCACGTCGACCACAATCCCCATGTACTCGCCACCTGCTCACCCTAGCCCTTCTCGGTTCCCAGTATCCAACAACAGCAGCAAGCGATGGTTCAACTTGTTCGCTATGCTCCCCAACCGGCCAATCAAACCAATGGTCGTTCTCGTCATATGACCATTCCGTCGGTAAATCGGCGGCTTCACCTCCAACGTACCACCACCATCGACCCTGGCCAGCGATTTCTACCAAACCTATGGAAACACGCCACCGACAATGTCCGCTCTGCAACTTCCTCGCGCCAGCGCTGTAAGTATTCTGACACAGGTTAAAAAAAGAGACTTAAACTGAAAATCAATTTAAAAAAATGGGTTGATAATGAAATATGTTCACAAACATAGAATAAAAAATGAAGACGATTATCCCCTATTAGGGAGCCGGATCCTATTCTTTTAAAAGACAATTTACCGTCTTCAGCCAAAGGCTGCACAGACTGAACGACCACTAACATAGGCAACGGACAACACATAACACCCAGTAGTCCAGCGATGCAATTTTTCCGTTTGACGAAAAGTTTCCACCGACCGGGTGGGAATCGAACCACACCCCGTGACACAATACGCCCTAAACGACTGACGCCGCTAAACCGCACGGCCACGAAGCCCACACTTGGCACTTTTGATTCACTTCACAAGCTACATAGCTCATAACCCCCTATGCCAAAGTGAATCATGGAAGTGCCCAAGTAGCTCTGCACCCTACGAGAAACTCATTGTACTTCCTTTCAGTTCCAACCGACTAGTTTGTCGTATTCAACGGGACCAGCCCAATCGCAGTATCACCCGCAGACGTACGCCGCCGGTCAGGCACCTGCACCGATTCAGATGTATTCGACCTTCCCCCAGCAGGGCACCACCGCTATCGACATGGCCCAGGCACCGCCCCTGTTCCAACCGAGTGCCGTCACAACGCCCATCTCCTTGCCCGGAATGCCTCCCATCACGGTGAACGCCACCATCCCTCCGGAAGCCCTGCGGGGACTGCAGTTCGGCAACCAGCAGCCTGCAGCGCCAGCCACGGGAACTTCGCAGTAGAATTTAGCCAGTAAAGAATCGAAACAGTCCGATTATATAGTGTACATAAAGTGCGAACTGTTCTGTTTTTTTTTTCTGGGAGTTCCGCCGTGACGAGGGTGGTAAGTATATGTTGTCTTTGTGCTATTTTAAAGCAGTTAAAATAATGCATCATTATTGGGAGGATAAATTCCCAAAATATTCAACGTCACTATTTTTCAAAGAAGCTTTTTAAAATTATAAAATTTTACTATTTAGTGCAAATTGATGCTATTGTATCAAGTACCCAAGGGAGGATTTTTTCGGATGCCTATGATTTTGAAGACGAATTGATAAGTTAAAACACTAGCGGATAGCATAGAGCGAGGGTGATAAGTTATTGGAGGTAGGACTAAGTTGCAGGAGGCATTTTTTTCTTTGTTATATAGTATAAACAGTATCGTAATAAGAAATCATCCAATCAAAATGCTAGTTTAGTCAATGTAAGCTCAGTGAAAGAATTCCCATTTTCTGGATAAAATTATTATTAGAAAAAAAAACATTCCTACAAGATTTTCTGAAGGATGTTCTCGAAAAACATTGAACTGGAATTCCTGAAATAGTCTGTGCAGAAATGATGTATTACTGAAATAATTGCTGTAGTATTTGCTGGTATGGAACCCTACAAGTAATTGGAAAAAAAATCATGGAAATTTTATTTGAGAAGTGTTTGGAAGAACTGCAAGGGTAATCCCTAGGTGAAATGCTGTAGAAACTTCTGCAGGAGCTTCATGTGCAATCCCTATTGAGAATTCCGTGATGGAGTTCTTTATTTTTTGATTAGAGAATAATCCCTGAGAGAAAAAGTTGCGGAACTGCTTAGAAGAACTTCTGAAGGAATCTTAAAAAAAAAATATCAATTTACTAAAGATCTGTAACGTTGGGGTGCTTAAGGTTTTCCCAAAAAAATCCTCTAAGCATCTCTGAAAAACTGCTGGAGGAATTTCTGGGTAAATTGCTGAGAATTTGAGAAGAAGGAAGAATACATGAACAACGTGTGAAACAGTCGCACGGGAATAAAAAAGGGACTTCAGAGACTATTTTGGCGAAAAGGACCTTCCATTCAAATAGACTTGTTTAGGGACTTGAAATAAAATAGTGACCAAGTTAAAAGGATACCTAAAGACACTATCCTTTTTTTCCCACATTTGTACACTGCTTCCATTATTTAGGAATATTGTGGTATGACCCATATTTTATTTGGTACTCATCAAATATCCTTTCACAATTGAGATGTGATAGAAATTGGTTGATGTGTCACACTGTCCCAACTGGGCACAACTCGTTTTATAAAGTCTATTACCCTATTAGGACTACCTTGCCAAATTTCCAAAGGCTCTAATAACCCTTTTCCAAATGGTAACATTCTTTGATCAAGCAATGATCCGCAGTTGCAGAGTAAATGTACAGCAGTTTCGTTTTCAGCTTGACAAAAACGACACTCAGAGGATTGTATTTGTCCCTATCTTTTTAAGATGATACCTACTTGGGCAGTGACCGGTCATCAGGCCAGTTATTACCCTAAGATTTCTTTTATTAAGATTCAGTATAGCCCGGGCTTTAGCTAGACTGGGTTTTATGAATCTTTTCGCTAGCTTGGATGTGCATTTGTACAGTCAATGATGGCTTGTATTTCAGCTTGGACTGCGCCCCATAGCGATTACCTTGCTGATACCAGGGCCGAAAACTCCAGCTTCAGTATTGTCGCCCATCTTTGACCCGTCGGTATAAAATACAATAGAACCTGGACGTAAACTTGGGCCACCAGAATCCCAAGTATAGCGGCTTGGTTTAACCACTTTAAAGGGAACATCATAGTTGGTCTTCGTTGTTATCCAATCTTTTATTGTTTTCATATCTGAATTCAAATAGAATTCCTTGATGATCTTCATGTGACCAATCAAATCACCATCTAGTATTTTATTATAACGAATAAACTGCAAGGCATTTTTGCAGCATGCAGTTTAATGAATTGATGCAAAGGCAGTATATTAAGAAGGGCATTCAAGGCAACCGATAGTGCACTTTTCATTGCCCCTGTCATTGATATACAAGCAAGTCTTTGCAACTTAGCCAGCTTCTTCTGAGCGGTTACCTCATTTGTCTTGGGCCACCATACCATACCATTACCAATTTTTGGTCTGACTATTGCTGAATAAATCCAGTTTATCATATTAGGTCGCAGTCCCCAAGTTTTTCCTAGGGCTTTATTGGCAGACCCATAGGGCATTAGTACCCTTACTTATGACCTTGCTCAGATGAGAGTTCCAGTTCAATTTCTTATCCAAAGTGACCCCAAGGTGTTTGACTTCTTCCGAAAATTGAATTTGAACTCCATTCAGAGAAGGCTTTACCTTTTTCCTTATGGTAAAAGGCACGATAATAGTTTTTGAAAGGTTTACGTTTAGCCCCTCTTTCCTACACTATTTGAGAGTAATGTTCAACGCAGTATGCAACCGATCAGAAATCGTGTTATCAAACTTTCCACGAACCAAGATGGCCACATCATCAGCATATCCAGTTACCTCAAAACCTTGATCTATTAAATTTCTAAGTAGTTCGTCTACTACAAGAGACCACAGTAAGGGCGATAACACTCCTCCTTGAGGACATCCTTTCGTAGATCTTATAGATATTTGCGCACCTCCTAGATCAGCATAAATTGTGCGATCCTTGAGCATAGTCATAACCCATTCGATAACACTTTCATCCATGCCCCTTGTTTCCATGGCTGAACTCATAGAGCTATAGGATGCATTATCGAATGCTCCTTCAATATCGAGAAAAGCAACCACGGCTATTTCTTTGGCTTCAAGAGATTTCTCGATTTTATTTACCAGGGACTGCAGCGCCGTAATGGTAGATTTACTTGATTGATACCCAAATTGGTATTTACAAAGAGGCATTTCTATTAAACTTGTTTACTTGATGTTGATGTCATCAATTGTTTTTTCCATTGTCTTTAAAAGAACAGAGGAAAGGCTTATAGGTCTAAAGGCTTTGGGAGTTTTTTTATCCTTTCGTCCAGCTTTTGGAATGAATACAACTCGAACCTTTTGCCACGCTTTTGGAATATATGAGAAAGCGCAACACTTGCTTTGAATATTTCGGTTAAGAGCGGACAAAGCGTCTCTTTTCCTTGTTGCAGTAAGCCTGGGAAAATATCATCTTTCCCGGCAGATTTGAAAGGCTGAAAAGAACTCAATGCCCATTCGACCCTCGAAGGCGTGAAGATTTCACAAACTTTCTGATAGCCATTTATCGACCATAAATGTCTTGCCTCATCTGAGACCTGTTCTTCATCCGAATATGGGATCGATTCAGGGAAATGAGTTCTCATCATTACTTCCAGTGCTTCAGAAGAGTCAACAGTATAACTGCCGTCTTCTTTTTTAAGGCTACCTAGACCATTTGAATGGTCTTTTGAAAGGACTTTGTGCAGCCTTGCAGCTGCAGGAGCGTTGTTGATGCTTTCACATACCCGTCTCCAGTCCTTACGTTGGCGTGCGCTTAGTTCTCCGTTGTATTCTGTTAGGGGACTTTTTTTGTATTCAACCCAATCTTAAGTGATCTTTGCTCTATTGAACAACCGCCTGGATTTCTTCCTCAATCCTGCCAGCTTGTCATTCCACCAAGCACATCCCTGTTAGATGACCCTTTGTTGAATAGGACAGCTAGCATGATAAGAATGAGACCATTTGGTCAATGATCCCATTAGAGACGTTTCCAGTTGTGAAACATTCGTGAACTGCGTACTCACCGTTTGATAGCGAATCCTTATTCGTTAAATGGAAAACGATAGAGATCCCAATTGGTTTCTTTGGGTTTCTTTAGATTTCTGTTATTCTGATCCAGCTTTTAAATCGAACCGGAGTGTTTATGATCTGACAATTGGGTTTATTCTACGAGTGGCGTGAGGTGACAATTGTCGGTGTCGTATAGCGAGGTGACAATTCTCGACTCGAGTGAAGTGACTCTCCATTTTGATTTGCACGGCGAGTCACTTCACTCGAGTCGAGAATTGTCACCTCGCTATACGACACCGATAATTCTCACCTCACGCCCAGTCGTTAGAATAAACCCAAATGATTCTTCATCAGAAACATGCCAGTTCACAATCTTCTCCGATAGCAAGTCGCCTACAAATCGTAGATCAAGAACCTCTTATCGGATAGAGCTTACAAAAGTAGGAGAATCACCTCTATTACATACGTCTATGTTGTTAGACGACATGTAGTTTAAAAGATCTTCTCCTCTTTTATTAATATCGGTGCTGCCCCAAATTGTATTGATGGACATTTGCATCGCACCCTATTATAAATTGGGCATTAATTATTAATTGGGCATTAAAATGAACGACAGAGCATGGAGGCCATCTTCAACATCTCCAGGAAAGTAAGCAGAAGCAATACATACCTCCGTTTTCCCACGGATAGTGGCACCTCTACTTTGATCGCAACAATGTCTCTACGGATACATTCTGTAATTGGGACAAAATTTTGTGTCCCTATTTACAAAAATAGCTGTTCGTGATTTGGACTGAGTTTTCGTCGTTACAAAACTTCTACAACTGCTCGAAGGGCCAACCAAGTACCCTACCATTATTTACCCAGGGCTCTTGAATTAGTCCCACATTGATATTTTGCTTGGTGAACCTTTCTGCTGAGCACCGCTGATGCGCCCTTTGCATGATGAGGTTCACCTGGATAATTTTTATTCGATTCATATACTGCTTCGCGACTAAAAATGGGTAAACCACGTGCGAAGTTCGATTATTGACCAACTTCGCCGCGTCGCGAGTCGCTTCGCTATAGAGCGCATCTATGCCCTCCACCGTGTGCATTATGCGCACTATTGAGAATTCGAGCTGCGACGGCGGCGAAGTGGTCAAAAATCGAACTTCGCACGTTGGTTCACTCATTTTTAGTCGCGAAGCAGTATATTACATTAACATGCGCCCACTCGTATCAAGCCTCTGATTTGAGGCTAATATGAGTAGCCGATTATTTCGGAGAAGTACAAGGTCAACTGCGCCATTGCTCCGGGTAGCACAGTAAGGGCACAATACTGTGGAGAGTGCCCCGGTACTCCACAGGCATCGTTCACGGTTAGGTTTCTTTTGGCCCCCCTAACCATTCATTTCTAGGCACAGTATGCTTTTAGCCGCATGACACCATTAATTAGGGGCTACCTGTATGATGGACTTATACCACCGGAACAGGCAATCCGTAGTGTTATTTCTAGCCTTGTTGTAATTGGCTACCGACACTACACGGCTATCGAGGCTATTCGAGTACAGAAGCTGATATTGAGAATCAACTTCCATTGAGGCCGAACAGCCGGAACACTACCCATCATAAGTATGGAATTGTTAGGGAGAGATCCTCCAGTATCGGACACATAAGCCGCTAAATTCGTAATTCAAAAACTATCAATTTTATACGGTCTTGGAGCCTATTTATAATTAATGTAAACGTTTTTGCAGCGTACAAAAATAAAATTGAAAATATAAATATGAATTTTTACATCGCATTTTGATGATGTATTTTAGTACCAAAAGATATCATGTAACAAATGAAGCTATCCGAAACTGGGGGACAAGAGGTGCTAGACCAAAATTGTAGTTTGACCATATTTAGTTCAAATATAATACAAAGTACATTCTGACTTTCTAATTATGATGGTTTTCCATTATCCCTGTCGTAAATTTATCCTACGAGACTTGCCGAGTAAGATAATTACGACGAGTGCTGGAAAAATCGAGTTCTGCAACGAGTTACGTACAACATTTTTTTTTTGGAGACATCTACAAAAGCATTAGAAGCCGAGATCCAAGCATCCAAACTGAATAATTTTGTACGGAATTACGGCTAATGCGTACTTCATTCTGTCCAGTAGGTACGGGAACTCGAATGAAATGCGCTTTTTCGGCTCATAGTGTTAGTTTGCAAGTTTAAGCCAACAGAACTTCTTTGAGAGTTCTGTTTGATCTTTCGACCTTGACACTTGCTTTTGCCGGAGCAAGCGACGAGGGCAGGATCAAACATGTCGCGCGTCGGTCTAGTAAGTGAAAAAGTGGCGTGATCGGGGAGTTCGGTTGGAGTAAGTTAAAAGTGCCGCGATCGGTGTCGTTCTTTTTGATCTTTCGACGACCTTGACGCTTGCTCCTGGGCAGTGCGTCAAGAAAGCCCGAGCTGTCGTCCGTGTTTTTTTTTCGGGTCGCGCGCCTATTTTTTTTTTTTTCTGAGTGCTAGCCGAGCAAACGAGTGAAGCTGAAAGTGGATTGTGGCTGCTCAGTCCAAGGATAACGGATCAATTGGTGAGCTCGTTTCATGCTACTATTTCTAATCTATAAAATATGTATGACTGCACATTTAATCGTTACAATGGTGGGATGTAAATATGATGTTTCAACAAACTATGGATGGTTCGTTCACTGTGAGTGTCGACACAAACTCTGATTCATGATTTATTTATGTTTAACATTTTTTTTTTTTCAGAACACCCCTTATATGCCTTTATTTTTGTAATTAAAAAAAACTTTTGAATGGTTTCGACACTACAAGTGTAGACTTTGCGAAAGGTTCACTTTATTCAACAAACTTTGGATGGTTCGCCACTGTAAGTGTCGGCCATAAGAATAAGAGTGTTCTATGATGTCCCAACCAATTGAGTCCTTTTGTTTCTTTTCAAATAAGTAAAATATAATAACACATGCTTCGTACTGACAGCTGTAGGAATGTTACATTTAGGTATTTGTTCAACAAACTTTGAATGGTTTCGTCACCTCAAGTGTCGGCATAATTTTCCTCTACATAGAAACTTATATGAACAATTATATTTACGTATAAGCATGTATATATCTCACAAATCATTGTTTATCATGGTCTAATCGCTTATCAAAGTGAATCCTTTACCCAACGATCCTACCCATTAACAAACATCCCTCCCAGTAACCTTTGTGGAGATGCAGAGGCAAACACGGTCTCCAAAATAGCAAAGGTTACACACTAACATTCCTTCCCTCAATCCCACCTGACTGCAAGGACGTGGCCGGCGCCGTTATTGACCTGTGTAATAAATAGAGGCACTCATTCCTTACCGATCGCTTACAGCAGCCGGTTGTGTTTACCGCATCGCTTTGTAGCTGGTGGAGTTTTTTCCCCACTTAATAGTGTAATTAGTGGGTTTTTTATATCCCAAGTCATCCCACCGAGGACAAACGATATTCCGTGATCGCCGTGAAGGAAGGAGAACTTGTAACAAGGGTTACAGGTGTACTTTTCAACGTAGCATCATCATCATCAGAATCAATCATCGCCAATTTCTGAGCCAAACCAACCACACTACAGTGAGACCGAAGGTGGGTGGTGGCGGTCGGCGGCGGCAACGGTGCGACGAACAGTAGCAACAACAGCAGCCAGAGCATCCAAGCACGCCAGTAGTTTCGTTTAAGTATATTCGATTCGCCTCTATTGTTTCCCCCATTCCTCGTGTATCACGTGGTTGTTGTTTTTCTGCCTAAATTCCCAGTGGTTTCCAAACTAAGGTTTACGGACCAAAGTGATCAACTTTTTTTTTTCGCTATATTTTTTTTTTTTCGGTTAATTTTTTTTTTCTTCGGTTTATTTTTATATATATATTTTTTATTTATTTTTTTTTTGTGGTTATTTTTATTTATTTTGAATTCAATAATCCACATATTCCTTTTGCATCACCGAACAAAGATGGTTAAGTTCAAGGTTGTTTTTCGCTTCGCCTTTGGTCTCTCTCCCGGTGTTGTTGATTCTTTCGACCAAATAGGGGAGGTGTGAACAAAATAGTCCACTAATCAATTAAGTTTTTTTTTTCTCACATATTTTTTCTGTTTTTTTTTAACGTTATTTTGTTTGTTTTTGTTTTGTTTTATTGCGGCGCTTATATTAATCCACATCCAGCGGCGGTGGTAACGCGCAGAAGATATGCGCGCAATTCAAACGCAAACGTCAAATTCAAGTAGGCTTGGATTTTTTCGTCCTTCAAGAACACAAATGTTTCAAATTTGCTAAATCTGAAACATTTGGTGATTTTCATTACCACTGCGACGGTATATCGACATTTCAGATAATCGCATTACGTGGATTTATCTTGCAGAGCACAATATTTGGTTGCGGTTGATTTTTTATCCCGCATGGACGAATCGGATGGAGGCGATACGCCTCCTAAAGATCTCGTTGCTCGAACGCGGTTTTATCAACCATCTTCGGCTGGGCCTTTGGGTTGTCTATTTCCGGCGCAAAAATAAGATTTGAATGTGCTCTCGATCTCTAGAGAGCTGACGCGTAAATATCCTGGGACCGTTATTCACCAAGTGAAGCAATCCAAGCTGCGTGTAACTGCACCTAGTTACAAAGCAGCGAATGAGATTGCTCAGCATGAAGCTTTTTACTGTGGAATATTATGTGTATATTTTGGCCAGAGAGGTTGAGGTGGAAGGGAAAATCATCGACGCGAGTCTGACATGCGAAGACATTAAGACTGGCAAAGGCGTTTTTGAGAACCGGTCCATTCCTGATGTGGCTATACTGGATTGTAAACAATTACAATCAGTTTCCATGGAAGGAAATAAGAAAGTGTTTTCGCCGTCAGCCTCGTTTCGTGTAACTTTTCCTGGTTCCGTTCTCCCCGAAATTTGTTTGCATTGATAGTGTTTTTTACCCAGTGCGCCTTTACGTGCCGAAGGTATTCAATTGTACCAACTGCAAACAGCTTGGTCATAGTGCTAGCTTTTGCGACAACCAAGCCCCGTTGTGGCAAATGCAACCAAGCTCATTTGGAAGATGATTGCACACAGGAAGCTGAAAAATGCAGCTACTGTCGTGAGGATCTTCATGACTTGCCAGAAGTGCCCGGCATACAAAAGGCGCATTCGAATGAGAGTCGCTCCATTGTGAAGCGCTCCAAGAAGACATATGCGGAAATGGTAAAATCTTTAAAAACGTCCGCAGAAGAGTCTTCATCAGCCATCCCAGTTGGTAACTCTTTTCAAGAGTTGTCTTCCGATGAAGCGAACGACGACGAAACCGATGGGGGAGATTCTTCGGAGGTACACGCACCCGGAAAAAAGGAAGTCTCCATCTTCTCCGGCACTGCGCCGTAAGATAATGAAATCTTCCCTCAAAAGTTTGCCTAATTCCAAAGGAGGTGGGGCAAATTTGAAATTGCCGAAGAAACAGGTCCTTGATGCTTCCGTTCCGTGTTGCAGCAAAGATCTGACGCCCCCGCCTCCACCGATTAAATATACTTCGAAAAGAAGCTCTAGACAAGATAGCAAGAAAAAAGCTACTGAAGTCCCTTGCTCTTCCTCGAAAACCCCCGGGCCAAGCGAGGACTGATAACTTTTACGGCCCTTGTGGATCGCATATGTGATGCCCTCGGAGTTTCAGACTCATTCAGAGGCATACTCGACCTTTTTCTCCCCGCAATAGAAGAGTATCTCAGGGAATTGACTATCTCGTGGCCCCTCCTTGCTTCAATCATATCTTTCGATGGATAATTCATCGAGTGAGGTACAAGATATGATCACTGTGTTACAGTGGAACTGTCATAGTCTAAAACCTAAATTAGACACATTTAAGTTTTTGCTTCACAATTCAGATTGTGATATATTTGCACTTTGTGAAACATGGCTTTCTTCTGAAGATAATCTTAACTTCTACGATTTTAACATTATACGCCAGGATCGAGATGATAATTACGGGGGTGTGCTTTTAGGGATCAAAAAGTGCCATTCATTCGACAGAATCCCCATCCCGACTCATCCAGGCATAGAAATCGTTGCTTGCCAAATAAACGTAAAGGGTAAAGATCTTTGCGTAGCTTCTGTTTATATTCCTCCAAGAATTTCAATAAACCACCGTCATCTTTGGAATGCAGTCTCTATGCTTTCATCTCCAGTTTTAATACTGGGTGATATGAACTCACATGGTACTGGATGGGGCGAATCTTATGACGATTATAGAGCGGCTATTTTCTATGACTTATGCGACGATTTCAACTTGAACATTTTGGACACAGGTGAAGTGACACGTATTTCATCAGACGGCAAAGAAAGTAGCATTGACCTATCTTTAGGTTCAAGTTCACTATCATTCGATTGCATGTGGAAGGTGATTGATGATCCCCATGGTAGTGATCATTTGCCCATAATAACGTCTATCAGAAATAATTGTGAAAGGTCAGAGCAGTCAATTCAGGTTCCTTTTGACCTCACTAGGAATATCGATTGGCAAAAATTTGCATCAGCGGTAACTTTGGGTATCGAATCATTCAACACTCTCCCACCGTTGGATGAGTATCGATTCCTAACAGAATTGATTTATAAAAGTGCATTAGAATCCCAAAAACAACGAGTTCCAAGTGCATCCTTCAATAGACGACCAGCCACACCTGGTTGGGATGATGAATGCACTCAGTTGTATCGAGAAAAATCTAATGCCTTTAAAGCTTTTCGTAGATATGGTACCTCAGAACTTTATTTAGAGTACTCGAAGCTCGAAAAAAGACTGAAGAATCTTATTAAAGCGAAGAAGCGTAGCTATTGGCGACGTTTCATCGATGGCCTCTCACGAGAAACTTCAATGACGACGCTTTGGAGAGTGGCTCGCAACATGCGAAACCGCTCATCCTCAAATGAGAGTGACGAATACTCCAATCGTTGGATATTCAATTTCGCAAAAAAGGTCTGTCCAGACTCAGTTCCAGCTCAACCGCCATTCTGGGAAACCCAGAGAGACGATGCGTTGGACAGACCATTCACTATGCTGGAATTTTCTATGGCGCTTCTTTCATCAAACAACTCCTCTCCGGGACGCGATATGATCAAGTTCAATCTTCTTAAAAATCTCCCTGATATCGCTAAAAGACGGTTGCTTGACCTGTTCAACTCTTTCATGGAACACAACATTGTTCCACCTGAATGGAGACAGGTCAAAGTAATAGCTATTCAAAAGCCTGGGAAACCAGCGTCTGATCATAATTCGTACCGCCCGATTGCTATGTTAT
>NW_018735838.1:0-11611 GCF_002204515.2 Aedes aegypti | reverse complement strand
TTGACAAATTAGGGTGCATCCGAAAAAATAAACAAATCGGTGTTCGCAAAACTATTGTGCTCAACTATAGAAGAAAGCTACGCTTCTTCATATTATTTTCGCTTTATTAAATGGCTTTTCGCCCCTCTCTATGGGCATGTTTGTAGAACAAAGCAATTTTCTGTGTAAAAATATTTATAGGTTCCGCTAGATCATTTAATGAACATGGCGATTCTTGTTTAAAATTTATATTTTGACGTGTTGTGCAGATGTTTTCGAAACCTACTATTTTTTTAAATAATCATGAGTGTTATTGGGCATTCGTACTATATTAGTTTATGAAAACACAGTAAACTTTCGAGAGCTCTCCCTACTCGATACACCCGATTATGTTTTTGCAAGCGGAAGGTCATGGGTTCGATTCCCAATCCCCCCACACAAAAACTCCGTCCAGCCACCAGAAGACACCGCACGAAGGACCGTGTATTGGGGAAGTACATATCCATCCTTCGTCAGTATCGGATGGTGACTGAGACACAGACCCTCTTTGTAGGCTGTTGCCTCACACGACATATAAACATGGCAAAATGAACCACTGCACACCAATGGACTTCGATATGGATATGGATTGGAAATAGCAATAAGAACTATAAATAGATTCTGTATATGATACTCGGCATAGTAGTGCCAAGTGCACGGAGTGCCTAATTAATAAAAGTAAGGAAAAAAGAGATAGGCGATTACTTTTCTGTTAAAGTGCATACGTTGATGTTCATAACTTGATATTCGTAACTCGACACTTCCCTAACTCGATGGTACCTTCAATATCAAGTTACGGAGAGTTGACTGTATTTAATTTTTTTTTAACAACTTTTAGAATCCGTTAAAAATTGTTGATTGTTCAGATCATACTTTGATAAATATTCTCCCTAAAGCTAAGTGTGACGTTTCGCTCAAGTAAAGTAAACAAATTTCTTGGACAAATGGGTCCAGAAATTTCTACGGAAAGCTAAATTTGAAAGTATATATATTTTTTTTAAGTCTTTATTAGTGTCATTTCAAACATTAGATTTATTTCTTATATCTACACTCAGGCAAATGGACTATCGATAAACATAGGAACCCCTTATGAAAATTCGCCACAAGGAATCGGGTTGAAATTCATAAATTTGCCTTATGAAACCGAAATTTGAAAACAAAAATAGTTTTCGCGGCAACCTGGAATCGAACCAAGGACCTTGCTATCGATAGACTCATACGTACACCCCGCGCCTATCGACGCCTTGGTGTGGAGTGATGCTAAAACGATACATAAAGCGTTCGTATTGCGATAATCGTTCCATCTTTCATAAGGCAAAAAGTATGAATTTCGATAGTCCAGTTCGCTGCGTGTATATCTTATATCTAATTTGGTAAATCAAAATTAAGCTTTGATTAACATTGTGTTAACAACATATTACGTCTCAATTGCCGTTGCAGTACAGATTTGTTTACAGATGAGTTGATTTCACCTGCTTATAAGAGAGAAAAAACGCTTTCAATTTACTTAAACTAACTTAACATAAATATATAACGCATTAATCGTGGTACACACTTAAACGGTTTCGCCGAGAACCCAACAGCTGATATCTCGGTAATAATTTGACGATTCTCGGTAAAACTTTTACCGAGATCTCGGTAAACGTTTACCGAATCTCGGTAACGTTCGCCGAGATCTCGGCAAAAAATTCGGATTGCCGAAATCTCGTTGAAATAAGTACCGAGATTCGGTGTTGAAAATTACCGAATTCTCAGCTGTTGGGTTCTCGGCGAAAAGTTTTACTGAGATCGGTGAAATAATTTAAGTGTGTAATAAGAAATTGAAACGATTTTTGTCTAAAATTATTAATAATTTTAATTGACATTTGTTCCAATGTTTAACACTGGATATTCTATGTAACTCATTAGCAGGGTTGGGAAAAATCTTGAAATTCACTCTACAGTAGCCAAGCAAAGCCAATCACAGTCAGCGAAGACAGTGAAACTCACGCCCATCGCTGCTGTAGGCAAAAAGCCTTGAAAATAGCAAAACACCCGTTGCTAAGGGCAACCCAGAATTACTGTAGAAAAAATGTTCTATTTCCCGCTGCATTTCCCGCATTTAGAGCCTTCAATGACACTCATGATTTAGAAAATGCATGCACCCAATATAGGCTACTTGATGGGATTCACGTTTTTGAACTACTGTACTGGGAGAGTCACGTGAGTTTCGCGAAAATTCAAGCCTACTACTATTACCATTCCCAGCACTGCTCATTAGTACTATACCAGAGAGGAAGCTCAGAATCATTTCAAAATTTTATTGTGAATCCTCTGCAGAGTTTCTTCCTGATATTACAACAGATAGTCCATATTGGTACAACATACAACATGGGTGATCTGAATGTGATTATTGAAAGTTAAAATTTTATCTAGCATGAGCCCTAGATACTTAACTTCATCTGACCAAATTATTGGAACCCTCTTAACGTGCCACATGTCTACTTGAAGGTGTCAAATAAATTATATTTTGTTTATGTGGGAATATATTAGTTGAGTTTGGGAGCATTAGGAGAAATCTTCCATTTTTGCAAGTATGAAGAAAAAATATCCAAACTTTTTTGCAATCGACTACAGATGACACGCAGACTTCGTCCTTTGGCGGAGAGGCCTGTGTCATCCACAAACAAAGATTTTGGACATCCCTGAGGTAATTCTGGTAAGTCAGATGTGAAAATATTGTATAATATTGGTCACAAAATTCTGCCTTGAGGAACATCAGCTCTTACCAGGCTTGATAATGCTCCTCAACATCATGAGAGTTCGGTGAAATACTCTAGAGCAGCGTTCTGTCTTTGCTTCTTTGCGAGGGAACGAAAAAAAGCTAAACAGAAAGTCAACGAAAAATGAGCGAGGAAGATGCTGCACAAAACACAACAGATTTATTTATTCTGTACAAGAATTAACGGTAAAACTAATGTAGATTTTGAAACATCATCAAAAAACAAAAAGTGTCCGGGCATGTCCGCTATTAAATTATAACACAATCAAAATTTTAAATGACAAAAAACAATAAACAATACTATTTGAGTGTTGCAGTGTTTGACATGTATATAAAGTTAATTCATGCAAAACAAACAATCTGGCGATCCTGCTGAGGAAGGCTCGTATTCCAGGTTATGTTATTGTTCGACAATATGGAAGTTGAACGGTAGCTCCTTTTAAAATATATTTTTTAATTAATAAACAACACGGACATTGTACGGATCTTTAGGAAGAATGTTCAGAAATGCTTGTCTGATATTGTGAACTAGTGGAGAAATTAATATTTGCGATTTTATGCACGGCAAAGCTTATTTGATACCAGTGAGATTATTTTTAGACAAATGTAAGTTTTCGTGCTTTTGTGTTGAACAATATTTTAAATCACATTTATATCAGGTAATTTCTGTGTCAATCTAACTGGTACCGCCCAATCTTCAAGAGAACTTGTAAAACCACGTAAACCAATTGTTGATTATTATTGAAAACTGTTTATATTGTTAGTAGGACTAGATTTTTTCAGACCGTTCAAATTTTGGGTAGCGTTCACCAATTAGCGAATTACCCTAAGTAAGCATATCTTTCATTCTAGGGTTTAGCATCATGACTTTTCGATAATTGTTGTTTTCTGGGACACCCTATTACACATATACATTTTTGTTAAGACTATGGAGGAGTAACATTTTGAATGTGTTCTATAGATAGTGGATTCGTTTCATTTTCATATCATTGCTATGAATTTGTTCTCAGTATACAATGATAAATTATTTATGAAAATTCTCTAATTAATTGATATTTTCATGATGCTTCGTTATAAAAGTACTCGAAAACCACCTGTACTAGCCTGCTGTCCATATATCGTATAGGATTGTGATGTCAAATTTGTATGAGTGCGTGTAGCGAACAGTGTTCGTTCGATGAGGAGCGTCCGGGATTAATCAAACAAAAAGAGAAACCAAGAGAACGAAAAGACGGGCGGTGCACATAATCAAACATCAACGCCATCGAAAGAGAACAAGAAGAGTGGCTATTCCAATAAGCATAACAACATCCACTCGGCGCGGGCGAAAGTCTAGGCAGTGTAGAAAAGGTTTCTTATTCCGCTGCCAAAGTCGGTCCATATCGATATAGTGGTGTATATGCTGTATTTAGTATAGTACATCGATTAGCAGGCAACAAGCTGATTGCCGTTCCTTGACGGCGGAAGGCGGACGTCAAAATCCTTTCGAAATACTGCAGCAGTAGCTAGTCACAACAGAACAATAATGACGGAATACAAACTGTAGTTCGGCGC
Organism: Aedes aegypti; assembly: GCF_002204515.2. Classification (NCBI taxonomy): domain Eukaryota; kingdom Metazoa; phylum Arthropoda; class Insecta; order Diptera; family Culicidae; genus Aedes; species Aedes aegypti. The sequence continues at coordinate 7,278 of NW_018735838.1, read as the reverse complement.
TGGAGTGTCGGCAAGTCGGCTAACGATACAACTCATCCAGAATCATTTTGTGGACGAATATGATCCCACCATTGAGGACTCTTACCGGAAACAAGTGTGATTGGTAAGTAATAACACATTTAGTATTTATTGAAATTTTGGTATCAATTTTGATTGTGATTGCGGTTTTTATGTATGTTATTCTAGTGCTCTCCTTTATTTAACACATTTGGTAAACTTGCAGTTGTAAAGCAAGACTATACCGAAGGTGCATGGATTTGTATTCCGGCTAGGTCGAGGCTTTTTGGGAATATTTCTCGAAATCTTTGGGCATCTTCATGGTTTTGTAAATACAAATTGTTGTAAATGCCTATCTTAATAAAACTGAATTAATAAATCTATTAAATAACAAATGAAAAGTTTATGCTTAAACAACTTTGCAGACAAATCTTATTTATTGCAATTTCTAAAAATCACGGTTCACATGTGCATGCTGTACGTTCGGTAAAATCATTATAGGGATGGTAACAGGTCTCTATTTAAAGATTTATACACTATTTTAAAGCATGTCTCTAAAAAATTTTATTTTTCCACTACAAATCTATCTCTAAATTATTTATTATTTTAATCAAAATGCCTCTGCTATCACTATTTCCTCCTTCTCCTTGCAGTAAATGCTGATGCAAAATTATAGAGGCTCCAGAAAAATCTTTAGAGACTCTTACACGATTATATCCAGGAATTTCTATTAAGATTCCAGGGATCCCCTCCGTTGGAGATTTACCAGAAAGAATTTATTCAGAAAATCCTTCAGAGATTTTCCAATAGATGGTTAAATAAATTTCTATTGCAGGGCTGTTACAACAATCGCGATTCTCGTGAACATTGCGATTTTCGCGGATTAGTAGCAGATAAAACGTGCAAGGCGCAAAATCGCGAGTGAATGAAATTCTGTCGCGAAAATCGCGGATTTCCCAAATCAAATCGCCTACAAATTGGTTTGATACAAACGTCACGTCACGTGCAGTTCATCATTAAGAAATTTGTATATTAAAATGTAAACTCTCGTCTTCTCATTGAGTGCTGCTAAGTGCTCCTTATAGTATAGTCACTAGGTATCCTATCCAGTTTAGCTGTTTAAGTTATCAATTTTTGCAGGTATTTATTTGTTCTCCTCAAATAAATGAAAATATTTCGAATATTAACCCTTAAGGTGAAGGTGAATCGAAGCCAAACCTCAAATTTTCAAGAGCACGGATCTGGAGAACCGAATATCCGTTTCAGCTGAAAACTTAATCGATTGATCACTTGCTGGTGATGACCAATCGATTAAGTTTTCGGGTCAAAATATGTTCGGTTCTCCAGATCCGTGCTCTTGAAATAAGAGTTTGGTTCGATTCATCTTCACCTTAACGCCCAGCGTCCTATTTTGAGGACAGTTGCGTCGAACGCCCAGCGTCCTCAATTGAGGATAGTGATTTGCGCAAATAACTTGAAAACAATACAAAATATAATGATATTATGTTTGAAAAACTTGGTCATAGACCTCAAATCTTCCACTCATTTCCACCAGCTAGCATGTGCTTTGTCTTGGTCGCATTCACCACCAGTCCAACTTTGCTGCCTCGAGGGTTACAGGTCTGCAACCTTTTCAAATGTTCGGCAGACAATGTCCATATAATCCGCGAAGCAAACAAATTGACTGGATCTCGTACAACACCTTCTAGCGCATTATTGAACAACAGGCACGAAAGTCCATCACCTTGTCGTAGTCCCCGATAGCATCCAAACGAACTGGAATGTTCGCCTGAAACCTCACACAATTTTGCACACCTTCCATCGTCGCTCTTATCAGTCTCGTGAGCTTCCCGGGAAAGCTGTTCTCGTTCATGATTTTCCATAGCTCTACGCGGTCGATACTTTCGTATGCTGCCTTAAATCGATGAAAAGGTGATGCTTGGGATCTGGCATTCACGACATTTTTGGAGGATTTGCCGTACAGCAAAGATCTAGTCTGTTGTCGATCGGCCGTCGACAAAGCCGGCTTAATAACTTCCCACGAATTCGTTTACTACAGGTGACAGACGACGGAAGATGATCTGGGATAGACCGCATTTAGAAAGGTGATCGCTCCGAAAGTTCTCACAATCTAACTTGTCACCTTTCTTGTAGATTGGGCATATTACCCCTTCCTTCCACTCCTCCGGTAGCTGTTCTGTTTCCCTGAATGTGCCTATCAGCCGATACAGACAAATGGCCAGCCTCTCCGGGCCCATCTTTATCAGTTCAGCTCCGCTACCATCCTTACCAGCAGCTTTATTGTTCTTGAGCTGGTCAATGGCATCCTTAATCTCCCTCAAAGTAAGGGCTGGTTGGTTTCCCTCCTCCGCACTACCGACGAAGGCATTTCCTCCGTTGTCCTGACCTTCATTGCCTGTGCTCTCAACGTCATTCAGATGTTCGTCGAAGTGCTGCTTCCACCTTTCGATCACCTCGCGCTCGTCCGTCGAAATGCTCCCATCCTCATCCCTGAACATCTCGGCTCCGCGACACGAAGCCGTCGCGGGATGCGTTGAGCTTCTGATAGAACTTGCGTGTTTCTTGAGACCGCACAGCTGTTCCATCTCCTCGCACTCCGGTTCCTCCTGGCGGCGTTTTTTTTCGAAAGAGGCGGGTCTGCTGTTGCCGTTTCCGTCTATAACGCTCTACGTTCTGTCGGATCCCTTGCTGCAGCATGACCGCCCGCGCTGCGTTCTTCTCATCCAGAATCTGCCTGCATTCATCCTCGAACCAATCGTTCCGTCGACTCCGTCCCACTACCCGACGTTGCTCTTAGCTGTATTGTTGATGGCTGCCTCCATTGTCCTTCAGCAGTCCTCAAGAGGGGCTTCACTCAGCTCAGTTTAGCTTAGGGTCCTTCTCTGGCACACGGACAATTATCAGCCGCCCCTGACATAAGAACAGACGCTGTTGTGAGCCGCTCCTAACATGGAGTACAGACGCTCCAGGTTTGCAGAAGTAAAAGCAAAAGCAAACCCCTTTCCCCGTCAGCATACGACCAGAGTTCCCACCGGGGTTGGTTACCCGATCTTCCCTAAAGTTACTCGTACCCCGGCCAGTACCGCGAGGAGGTAGGGATAGGAGTTGCTGGGCAACATACTATGGACCACATAATGGGGTCTAGTTTATTCCTGCAGTTACATGAGGTACCAATGGTACGCCATGCCCAGCCATTTACCGTGCCCTAGTTCCAGAATACAGACATTTTAAGAAAGAATTATCTAGTAGCACAAAAATGCAAATTTGAAGGATTTTCTCATGATGAGAAGTATAAAATAAAGTATAAAATTAATTTTATACTTTATTTTATAGATAAATCTGTTGGAAGTTAAATAAAAGTATTTATGATACGGTTGAACATTATGCCTCAACTCAGATTTAGTAACAAAGTAGCACTTGTTGATTTTGTTGCTGATCGGTGAGATCGAACTTTTGAAAATCCTATTATACTGGGATGGTCTTTGTAAGAATCCTTTCAACAAAAAACCCGAAAAAATCTAATGAGAATCCTGAAGAAACCTGATGAGAATCCTGAATAGATTTTGCTAAGATTCTGGAAGGCTTTAAATGAAATCCATGGAAAGTTTCTGATAAGTTTCCTAGAAGATTTCTGGTGAAATCCATTCCTGGAAGGTTTCTGATAAGAACCCAAGAAGGTTCTAGCAAAATCCTGAACAGTTTCTGGTGACAATACTGGAAGGTTTCCGATGAAAATTCTAGTAGGATTCAGATGAGAATCCTGGAAAGATATAATGAGCATCCTGGAAGAATCTCCTTGAGAATCCTGGAATTTCAGATGAAATATCTGAATGTTTCTGATGATAATCCTAGAAAGTTTGGAAAGAATCGTGGAAAAATTGAATATGTATACTTCTGTGGCGATTCCCTAATCTCAAATCTACCTGTTCTACGTATAAAAAATCATGATTTTGCCCAACAAATGTGCATCTACTGTCTAGATAATAAATTAAATAGATGATTTCGATCATTTATGTTTTGCATTATATTGTAAATTAGCAAAAACAACAATTTTAGATACATGGCCAAAGGGATTACTATTTCGCGAGTTCGAAGATAATAGCTCAAAAAACTTATGGTTACTATCCTTGAATACGCCGACCATCATGGTATTTTCCGAAGTCGGAGCCTCGCAGTTCTCCACTCCCACCACCGGAATAGATCTTTCAAGTTAACTTCTACCAGATTACAAAGCAGCAACGTAGATCAAGCAGCCATCGTTTCCAGTATACCAGAACGCACCGCCTGTCGCCTTATGGGAGCCCTCGATCCTCACGACACAGTTGAGCAAGCTGTTTCCTGCCATCGGAGTCGGTCTGGTCCTGTTGTCGTGCTTGGTGACAGGGTCTCCCAACCTTCTTTATCAGGCAAGTACGCTTCTATATATAGCAATTCTTCGCCTGATCAATTTTCGTGTTCCAGTACTCTATCAGTTTATGCCGAGACTGTCGACGCCGAGAATTCGACTCAACCCCTCCTGGACACCCGGAACGCTTTCTTGAAAGCCCAATGGAAGCCCTTAATCCCTCTGACGCAGTCCTGCCTTCTGCTGGCTTCGTTCATCAAAGTCGTTCCGGTCCTGTAGTTAGATGTGGAGAGAGGGTCTTCCAAGCATCCAATCATGGCGAGTATTTTCCTTCTGTACACCCTCAGTCGTCGCCTGATATTTACATGGATTCCAGGAACATCAGAGATCCCGTACCAAAACAATTCGAGGACATCGTAGTTTACTACCAAAATGTTGGTGGAATTAACTCATGTGTGGAGGACTACCGCTTGGCTGTTTCGGGTTCCAGTTTTGATATCATCGTTCTAACCGAGACGTGGCATGATTCTCTAACTTTGTCTAGTCAAATTGTTGGACCAGATTACGAAGTTTTCCGTTGCGATCGGAGTCCAGATAACAGATAGAAATCTACTGGTGGTGGCATACTCGTTGCCGTTCGACGAGAACTGAAAGCGAGGGCCGTCGATAACGAATCCTGGAAATGCCTAGAACAAGTTTGGTTATGTGTTGATCTCCGCGATCGAAAACTGTTTCTATGCGCGCTTTATGTTGCACCCGATCTGACCCGAGACAATGCTGTCTTCGAAACTTACTCTCAATCAGTTTTTCTGTTATCGATACTGCTTCTCCTGTCGATGAGGTTCTCGTTTAGGCGACTTCAACCTACCAACCGTCTCATGGGAACTATCACACAATGGTTTCTTCTATCCGGACCCCGAACGCTCCGTAATCCATGGTTGTGTAGGCCTCTTGGACAGCTATAGCGCCGCTATGATCTCCCAGATAAATCACGTAGTAAATGAGAACGGACGCAGCTTGGATCTTTGCTTCGTCGAAGCTTTTCGAACTCGTTATCATGAAACCACTTCTGTCGCACTGCAAGCAACATCTTTGTCCTGATCAACACGGGTTTACTGCCGGTCGTTCCACCGCCACCAATTTGCTCTGTTTGACATCGTTTATAACCGACAGCATGGTAGAACGATCACAAACGGATGTTATTTACACCGATCTGTCCGCCGCATTTGACAAGCTGAACCATACTATTGCGATCGCTAAGCTTGAAAGGCTCGGCGTCTGTGGCAGTCTCTCTAGTTGGTTCAAAACTTATTTAACCGCTCGCCTGTTGAAGGTGGCGATAGGAGATTGCAGATCAGGCAGCTTTTTTGCTACGTCTGGCATACCCCAAGGTAGTCACCTGGGGCCATTGATCTTCTTAATCTATTTTAATGACGTTCATTCGGCCATCAGAAGTCCTTGGCTATCATATGCTGATGATCTCAAGATGTTTCTTAAAATCCATTCCATTGCCGACTGTGGGTTTTGCAACAACAGCTTGATCACTTTGCCGATTGGTGTTTCCTGAACCGTGTGGTAGTTAACCCAAAAAAATGTTCCATTATAACGTTTACAAGGAAAAGACAGCCGATAATATTTGACTACTGCCTGCTGGGAACTACAATCGATCGTGTGAACCAAGTAAAGGATCTCGGTGTGATTCTGGATTCAAAGCTGACATTCAAGCCGCATGTTTCGTATATTGTTGACAAGGCATCCAGAACATTGGGATTCATCTTCAGGATTGCAAAGAACTTCACAGACGTCGAATTAGTACAATTAGCTAAATAATGATCAGCAAGTATTCATAAGCTCATATATCTCACTGAATATAGATATAAGTGACCTAACGGTAAAACTATTGTTAAACAATTAGTTAACTATTGATTTTTAGTTTATAGTTCATTATTCATTATTGATTTAGTTTTGCACTATTTGGAACAACTTTGCTCAGGCACTTTAATTAGAACGTCGTTGTTTTCCAATGGTCCAATGCTTGAACACAGCTGTGGGAATGGGAGGATTTAACTTTAAAATATAGTGCCCACGAGACGAAAATAAACTATTAAACTAATCAAGCTTGCGTCCTCTATATTGCTTCAACAATTCCCTAGAAAAACTTAATTTAATGACAATACTCGAGATTCTTTTCAGAATCAAGGTTTGGAAAAGTGCTCTTCTCAGTTCTAGTGTCATGTACAAACCAATATTGTGGCATAGAACATTCTTTGTAAGTACTAAAAAAATAATTGATAGACTATAATATTGCCAAAATTCGAACGGCTTTCTTTGTGATATGCGTCATTATAAAAAAAAACGACTGAACAAATCTATTGACTTAGAATCAATGTCATTAAAGTTAATGTGAGCAACTACTTGAGATTAAAAAACAATACAATAATGATCAAAACAAGGAAATTCAGATAAAAACGTTAGTAAAAAGAGCATTTTCAAAGTTTTAAGCTTTTATAGAGTTAAAAAAAAAATGTACTCTTTCCGGTAAGAGCAAATATGATAGCCTTAGGTGTACACAACATTTCCGGACGTGTACGGACGTGTTGGCAACCGGTATCCAAATCTTTGTGACTGCATTTGGAGGTGCAACACATCCCCTTACACAATACTGTTAAAATTTTGAGAATTTTTGATCAATTGAGTCAAAAGATATGAGCAAAAGAGTGCAAAAAAGTCGTCCACGCCGTTTAAGGGTTAAACAGAATCAACAAAGAATTTTATTTCCATACTAAACATACAGAATAGATTACTTTATCTTTTCTCGCCTACTTTCTTCCTCTACATAAATATAGTCAAAAATAAATATTTTGTTTAATAAATGTCGATTACAGCTTATGGTTTTTCAACCTTTCATGTGACAA